>NW_025047824.1:1750000-1775000 GCF_018831695.1 Puntigrus tetrazona
ACACATCTATTTCAAGCTACAAATACAAGCCAGGCACTTCTTATACGTGCAAAAATGAATCAAATAACGGCCAGTTAGGGTCGGGTTTGGAGCGGGTCACCTCACCTTCGCCGCCTCCAGCATCTCCTGCGTCTCTTCCTGAGAGTGACTGATGAACACGTCTCCGATCTGATACGGGATCAGCAGCGCATCGTCCTCGCACATCATGAGGTCATCGCTGGCATCCTCCAGGTTCTGTAAGGATTTCTGCGCAAAAAACAAAGCGGGTGATCAGCGTCCGCCCGAACCGAAAGGAAAACTAGGGACGCATTTCAAACCGCACGTTTACCTTTTTGGCCTCGATTTCATCTTTGAGCTCAGACATCCGATTTGTATTCCTGGCGAACTTGTTGATCTTTTGCTGGTCCTCAAAAGTCACGTTGACATCTTCAGCTGCCTGTTAAGGTCCGAGGAGTTGATTTAAATTAAAGCGATGCATTTAATCCAATATGAATGAATGTAAACGTTTCCTTTTTTTGAGCAAACCCTGCAAAATTTAGTTTGGATGTCGTGTTCGTAGTCATATGCAGTGTTTAAAAATATTACTTTTAGTGCTGTTGTGATTTTGATTATGCATAATAAAAAATACACAGGATACACATTATGTATGTGTGTGTGTGTGTGTGTGTGTGTGTGTGTATATATATATATATATATATATATATATATATATATATATATATATATATATATATAATAATTTATATGTATATATTATAATAATTTATATGTGTGTATGTATATATATATATATATATATATATATATATATATATATATATATATAAATAATAAATTTAATACATATAAATTATATAATATATAAATATTTAATGTATAAACTTAACATATGTTTAAAATGCAATATTCATCTCAATCAAACTGCAGTTGGGTTATTTTGATTAGGTTAAAAAATAACTGAGAAATACAGCTAACTAACACAAAGCATAAATTCTGAAAATTACTTGAAAGTGAATAAACCCTATAAGCATAAAGCTGCAATCTTACGAAATAAGCACACCGTAACGTCAGCAGACGTTTACTTGCACATAAGCCTAAGGAAAATTACTCTAATGTAAATTAAAAATAAATGCCAAGGCCAGAAAAAGCATGAAAAGCGTCACAATAACTTGACGTTAGCCATTTAGCTGCCCTCACAGCCAGGCAAAACAAACCAATCCACTTCGGTCTCTCTAATCTCTCGACCCTGCGCTGTTTTAGAGCTAACAGCACGTTACCGCGCCAGCGCAAAACTACGAAGGGAATCTAGTCGGAAAGCCGTTCGTTTAAACACATACCACTCCTTTCTTCATGGTGGCTGCCATCTTTGAACGGGACGCGGACTGCGTGCACGCGCGCGAACGGCGGCGGAGCGGAGCACGTGCGCATTCGTGAGTTTGCCGCGTGCTCCTGTCGCGTGCTCCTGTCGCTTTTTTCGAAATGCGAAGCTCTCGTCTGAGGGAGACAGAAATGCGCGGGTTTTACCTTAACAACCGACCCGAATTGTTTCGCGGTTGTCGGTTTTCTTTAAATTATCCACAGCTTTCTCTCATTTTCGGAACATTTACTGACACCTTGTGGGCAAAAGCAGATTTATTTCTCACGTAGATGGAAGCCGAATCAGTACATTTCTGTGCCCCGGGTATTGATTTCTCTCACCGCCTTCATATCTGTCGATGCAGCCTTTTCAAAGAACAATAATAAAGAAATAAACGTCTGAAAAAGTCATATTTCTCAACCAAATGTTATTGTAGGCCTACTTGTTTACTTTCTAAAGCCACAAGCAGCCATGAAGAAAACCCACGTGCACGCTCACGTTCAGCTTTGCCAACTGACTTTTATGTTTATTATTTTAAACGCCATCTTTACTAGTTTGCTTGTTCCCGTCGTACTTTTTTTAGTCTTTTGAACGAATGCACATTCACGCAGCTTGTGGTTTATTATGCACACGTGCTTTCTTCTGATCTCAAAATGTCTTCTTTTATGTTTTTAAGAGACGCATGGCACACCACGAAGACCGAACCTCCGTTTTTGGGTGAACCGTCTAGCCACGTGACCGAGCGTCCAATGCGCTTCTGGTAAGCCGTGCCTTAGGCCGCAAGCTGTTGAATATTTAGTTAACACAATGCCAGCTGACTGAACAAACTCGCTGTGGTTGCTAGTGCTAGTTTCTTAAACATCCTCTTTGCAAACAGCGCTACGCCCAAAGACAAATATTGGGATGAGATGCGATTTCCCCCCCTGCATTTTCTCAACATTACTATTCGTACATGTTTTTTAATAGCTGTCATTAATTTGCATGCGTTTATTAGAGTTTCGATGACAACCAATTTTAATTCCATAGATGCGCGTATGAGTTCTGCACGGCCTCATATTTGAACCGTTGAGGTTTTTCGAGGCTTTTAAGCATGTTTTCAAGAATTCCTTTCACGCTGGCAGACCGAGTTCACGGGGCGACCACGGAGGAATTTGCTTTTTCGCCCCCGGTGTGTACATTTACAATGTGACTCTGTATCCACGAGCGGCGCTTACGTGACAAAATCTCACCCTCCGCCGATCTGCTCCTTTGTTTCTCGTCGTGCTTTCCGTCGAATGGGAAACGCAGGGCTGTTTGACGTTCGTTCAATGAGATATTAAAGAGTTTCGAGCACGTTTGGGCCGGCCTCAGCTCGATTAATGCAAATAGTTGCATTTAATGCGAATGGAGGGTGACCGAAAAAGGCCCGCGGGAGACAACTGGCGTGTGTTCGGCCTGTATTTATGCGCGTCGTGAAATGAAAAGAAGGTCAAGTGGATTGATAATTTATGTTAAAACAATCTAGAAGGGTGTGCCAGGAATGATATGTATTTAACATCAATTATGCCGCGATTACGTCACAAGATGAAAACGGGAGAACAGGCAGCTTTATGTACCCGCTTTTGCGTGTTTTGCATGTTACATTTAGACAAAAGCGACTCACAAATGCGGACAACTGAAGCAATAAGTCTCAGTTAGCTTAACGTATTACTTGATGCATCTAATGTATATTCGATTAATTATAATAAAGAAGAAAAATAAAGCAAGCTCTAGAGACCTAATAAGTGTAAATAAAAGGAATAGATTTAAAAACAAAAAAAAAAAGAAGAGAAGCTAGTGTTAGTAAGAAAACAAGCATAATTTAAAAAATATATATATATATAATTTTTTCACTATCTTCATATCTGTCGATGCCTTTTCAAAAAACAATAATAAATAAATAAATGTCGGAAAAGTCATATTTCTCAACTAAATGGTATTGTGGGCCTACTTGTTTACTTTCTGAAGCCACAAGTGGCCATGAAGAAAACCCACGTGCACGCTCACGCTCAGCTTTGCCTGCTGACTTTTAAGTGTGTGTATACATACGGATTTTTAAATTTAGTTTATATTAAATTAATTATAATAAATAAGAAAAATAAAGCAAGCTATAGAGACCTAATAAGTATAAATAAAAGGAATAGATTTAAAAAAAAAAAGAGAAGCTAGTGTTAGTAAGAAAACAAGCATAATTAAAATAAAATAAAGAATAGAATTAGAATAGATTTTGAGTTTAAAAAAAAGATGGATTGGGTTGAGTTTTTCCTCTTTCAATGATAGTAATTTTTATGTATTATAGTATTCTTAGTTTATTATTCATATATTTTCAATGATGAGACGCTAATCATTGTCTGTTAATATATTGTTTTTTAAACAATATACTGATTAATTATTCAGATGAATTGTAATGCATCTCGTACGTCAATATTTGTTTTAGAAGTCAAAATGCAGATGGTAGGTTTCTTCAGAATTTATTTTACAATCTGGAGCTGATGATTAAGACCGCAGTTCGTCGTGACACCCATCAACAAAAAGGCTTGATGATGAGCTTAAACTAATCAGCTTAACGGGCTGGATAGATCAAATAGTCTGGTGAATGAAATCCAGAACGGGGGGTTATAGTTAACAAAAATAATAAAACCATTTCAAGAAGGAAAGAAAGAAATGTTGGCTGAATGTAAATGAAATATAAAACACCATTTTTTATTGTAACTTTTATTTCAGCTATACAAAAAACTAGAAATGACAAAAAAGCTAATTAATTAAACTTGAACTAAAAATAAATTGTAAACAATATATAAAAAGCATTTATAATCCTGCATCAAAAATATAGGATCTCAAATCTAATACTTTTTTTTTTATCTCACATCATGCTGGAAAATATGATCATTTTATAAGGTTTTTAAAGGTTTTTATGCTCAAAAAGGCTGCATTTATTAGATTAAAAATACAGTAAAATAGTGAAATATTATTGCGGTATAAAATAACTGCTCTTTATTTGAATATATTATTAAATGCAATTTATTCCAGTGATGTAAAGCCATACTTCAAGCATCATTACTCCCTGATTTAAAACATTTCTCGTCACTAACAACGTTAAAAAAACCGTAGTGCCGCTTCGTATTTTTGTTGAAACAATGCAAGCTTCAAAAGAGCGCATAACTCCCACAATTAAGTGCCCTCGATGTTCCTTCCCATGCATTCTGCAGGTGATCAATCATTAAATAAACAAAGGCTTAGGCTGGTAAGCCTGATGTCATGTACTCTGTACTCAAGCCCTGGATGGGAGTCACACTGCGCAAATAAACTTTTGCTATATATCCTCTACACGCATCCTGTTTGGGCTCGACCACACCTACAAAACAGGCCGTCCCGCCAGCGCCGTTCTCAGATCAGTGCGTGAGACGTCTTGATGCCTTATCTTTGATACGATCAGTACGCGATAATCCCGTCACCTTTATTCAGCCGGAATAGCTCATCAGAGAGAAACAATAGGACGCGACCGTGAGTTCATCAGCGCTAATGGGTTCACAGGCCGGGTCTCGTCCGTGGTTTTGTCTCGCAGGTATCTCCAGGTGATAGGTTTTGAGCCCCGCCCCCTCTCTCAGGACAGGTATATGTGTACACGCGCCGGCTGACGGGCAGCAGACTGCTGGAGATTACCGGAATCGAGCTTTGGGAACCGTACACACACTCTCATTTGCAGTTTGGGGCGCAAGGCAGTGGAAAGGTAAATGCAATTATTTTTTATAACATTTTAGTATTTCTATGAAATCAGTTTAACCGTGTGTTGGATTTATAGTAGCCATAAATAGCATTTAGTATTTATCATTTCCAAATTTGCCAAAAAAACAGAGACCTGCAATCTGTAGTGTTTCTTATTATTCTTATTGTGTATATTTTCATCATATTTATGTTTAATAACTGTTCTCAATGTCAATGGTGATGTGTAGTTGCTGACTTGAAGGGACCATGGGAAACGAGCATTCGACTCAGAAGAAACGTCAGAAGGTGAATTCTTCTCCTTTTTTTATTATTTTATAATAACAAATCTTTATGCGACTTCTGTATTTTTCTGTGAAATATACAAGAAAAATATATAATTTATTTCCCAGCATTTTAGCAGCAAATGCAGTTGTTGAAAGCGCGAATAAAATATATCGTAATATATTTTGTTGAAATTAGTTTTCAGTGTAGCAACTCATTTGATGTGTGTGGTTTCCGTAGACATTTGTTTATATTCTCCATTCAGAAAAAGCTGATTAGGAATTGTTACACAATATGCGTTACAAATGTACTTAAATTATTATAATTATCCTTTTCCAATTTTATCGTAAGATTAAATGCCTACTGATACTGAAACTGGCATTTTCCCTGCTGAAGACAATCACGTGATAGCTTTATGTTTACTGAGACTTAAACGTAGACCAATCACCAAAATAAACTTAAATGTTACCTAGTTTCCAAAGCAATTTTATTTTAACTGAATTTAATATTTTTATATAATTATATAATTTTCTGAATTAAATACATTTTATATATATATATATATATATATATATATATATATATATATATATATATATATATATATAATAGTATATAAAGTATATAGACATAATATACAATAATAATAATAACATAAAAACAATGACAAATACAACTAAATTACTAAAACTTGAACTAAAATTAAAATATAAAAAAAAATAGAACTAATGCAAAATATACATCATAATAGCATCTCAATTAAAACTAAGATCATGAAACTAACTCGTATCATTCACCAGGCAAATGCTGACAAAAAAGTCCAAAATGGAGAGCTGAACGGACATGCAGTACCAGCTCCAGATGAGACGGAACCTGGTATGTTTGTGAAATACAGCACCTTTATTCTGCTCGTGTGACTAAATGCAACGTTTCAAAGTAAGGATCTTAAAGCTAAACTGGCAGGCATTTACACTGTTTGGATTAACTTAGCAAGTCAACCCACAATCAAAAACACGGCTCAAAGCTCTGTATAAACTTTGGGTGTTGTAGTCCGATGCATGGTGGATAAAGCAATGTTTAACTTGCGTTTTGTGCGCGCTGCCAGTTTGTTGTCGCTAACACTTTCCCAAAGCTTTTCTAGAAGTGAAATGCGGTATATTTTCTATTCTCCTTGAATAGCGACACGTATAGAATGCAGATGCGTTCATTTGTCCATGAGATCGAAAGCTCTAAAAAAAAAAACTCATCGCGCATTTGTCTTATATAGTTGTGCTCTGGCATTATTTTGGCTGCAATCTCAAATGTTCTTTGAAATGTCAAGTGTGTATAAGAAGTGGGTGTGTATTATAATTTACGACTGGTCAAAATGATTATCATATCGATAACTGAAGGCAATAGATATCGTTTGTCCCTGTGCGCTGCATACATCGTTTCTTTTTTTTTGATTGTTTTGGTCTAGAGACAAGTAAAACAGAAGCTGTGGAGCAAAAGAGTGAAACTCCACCGGCGCCTGTCACGGATGAACCAAAACCAGCAGAAAAAGAGGAAGTAGACGGCAGTAAAGCCGACGGACCCGCGTGTGTGGAAACGACCCCTGAAGAAAAACCGACGGCCGCAGCCAAGGATGCAGAGCCGCCCAAAAAAGCCCCAAAGCCCAGCGGGGAAGAGGTGTCCAACTTCCTTGGTAAAATGTTCAAAAAGAAGAGCGAACCCGTGAAACCTGCAGCGGAAAACACCGATTCGGTCGACGCGCCGGCCAAAGCAGTGGATCTGAAAACAGACGTGCAGCCCGTAAGTACAAGTTGCAAAAATGAAAACGTACTCTCCTTCAGAAGTAGGCGGGGTTTTTTTCTTCATCAGATTCGGAGAAAAGCAGCATCGCATCGCTTGCTCTCTGCAGTGGATGGGTGCCGTCAGAATGAGTCCGAAACTGCTGTTAAAAACAATCCACACGATAATGTCTTCTGAAGCGGAAAGCTGCATGTTTGTAAGAAACAAATCCATGAAGACGGTTTTAGCGGTAAAAAACAATTAGACGTTTTTTAAATCGTGGCTCCTCTGTCCAAAATAACGCTTTCTTCAGCAAAAACGTTTCGTTGTCTGAATCGGGAGAGATATATGCACAGAATAAAGCACAGTTTACAAATCAAAACAGTCCAAAAAGTCTACATTTTTCACTGAAGAAAGCGTTATTAGCCTTAATAATGGATTTGTTTCTTACAAAAAAAATTGCTTTTGGCTTCACAAGATGTTAACTGATTTATCAACCGTTTGGACTCATTCTGACGGCACCCATTCACTGCAGAGTGAATACATTTTCAACAAATTCTAGTTTTTATTGAATTCTTTTGCCAATTTCTCTTGCAGCACGGCTGTATTTTATACATCAAATATTAGTAATTAGCTATGATTTGTCACATTGCACCGCATGTTTGCTGTTAGCGTGGACAGATGTATATTGTAAATAAGCTTGAAGCACGTTCATCGTGAACCAACAATGCTTTAGCGTGTTTAGCTGATGGTTGTGGATACCTGAAGTTTTCTGCCGAGCATCCACCAGGTAACAACAAATCCAAGCCAATCGCAAAAATGTATTGCACTCTGACTCTGACCAATTTCTCATTCCAAAAGGATAAACTCTTCATTAATGCAGACCAAAGGGAGATCCTTGAGCAAGTCGCAGAGAAGATCAAATTGCAGTTGGTTGACACCATTCCCGCAACCCGTGAGTTCAAGTTTATTGACAAAGAGGTCCTCAAAAACAGATGAGATCTTCCAAGAACCAGTTACTGTTGCAGAAGAACCAGTAACCGAAGAGCCAGATACAAGAAAAGTCAGCGAGATGCATATAGGACATCTGAAGTCTGAAGAAGTGCCAGTTGATGCTAAAGTTGCAGAAGATGAAGAAGCTAAGACTGAGGATGCTGAAACGGCTTTAGAACAAGACAAAGAACTAATACAACTTGTTGAAAGCATAATATCAGATGAAAAAGAACAAGCATGTGAGAGCGAGCCAAATGGAACCAAACAACTGATTGAAGAACCGAAGAAAGTTGAGGCTGATATTGTGTCTTCAGATGTAAAGTTAGCAGTTGATACCATCGAGGTCTTATCTCATGTTGCTGGTGCTGAAGAGCAATTGGTAGATGCTGAAGAAATTGCAGATATTGTTGAGGAAACCTTGGAGGTCACTCAGGAACAAGAAAGCCTTGAAGAGCCGGAAGAACTTCTGAGGAACAAATTCAAGGAGGTGTTGCCGGTTGCAGAAGAGCCATTAACGACATCTGTGAAACCAGCACTAATTGCAGAGGAACTAATCGCTCCTGCTGCCTGCGAGATCATCCGAGCAACTAATGCATCGCTGGCCGTAGATGAGGAAAGCTGGGAGATCATCGAGGAACCAGAGAACATCTCCAGGCGTTTAGAAGAAGCCACGCTCCCGGAAAGTAAATGTAATTCAGCAGATTCTTCCCAGCTGCTTTCTCAGCTGAGGTCTGCGTGCATTAAGGTTTTAGAAGATGCTTCGTATAAGGAGTTCAGTGTCGATGTGTGTGCTGAGAGAAGCACTGTTCACATCAAGATCGAGCTCTATCCGGATGAGCTCACAGGTCTGAATAAAGTCTGTCACAACACAGACGATCGCTCGAAGAGAAAGTCGCGGCATGGACGAACTCAGCGCATGCCATTCATTCAAGATGCAAATGTACTACCTCCTTTCCTCAAGATGCTTGTCATCAATCAACAAAAAAAATAACCTCAATTACCAGATTTGTTCTTGAAGATGACATCAAAACATACCTCATTCGAAAAAACCCATAAAGTTGTTGGGTTTTTTTCCCCTCTATTTACTGTGTACTACCAGTCAAAGGTTTGATATAATAATATTTATGTTTTTTAAGTCTCAAACAGTAATATTGTGTGATACATTAATGCAGGTTAAAATAACGGATTTGTGTTTAAATATATATTTCATTTTTTAATTCTAATATGCTAATTTGGTTCCTAATTGTTATTAATTATTACTGGTGCTCAATTACTAATAATGGATTATTATCAATGTTGAAAATGCCTGATATTTGTATGAAAACAAAAAGACAGTATTTTAAGATTTTTGGATGATTATACAGTTCAATGAACATTTTTTTTAAATAAAACAAATCTTTGTAACTTTATAAATGGCTTTACTGTCCATTTTGATCAGTCCTATTAATTATTATGAATTAGTATTTATATTATTGAGTGTTACGTACCCCAAATCTTTAAGTGGTATTTATGAAAAAAAAAAACATGTAATGGTCTCCACAAAAATATTTACTCACATAAACTATTAAAGATTGATAATAATCATATAATCATAATCATTGTGTGTATATATATATATATATATATATATATATATATATATATATATATATATATATATATATATAGTGGGTACAGAAACTATTCAGACACCCTTACATTTTTCACTCTTTGTTATATTGCACCACATTTTTACAGATTTATTAAAAAAAAAAACTGAAATATTACATGGTCCTAAGTATTCAGACCCTTTGCTGTGACACTCATATATTTAACTCAGGTGCTGTCCTTCTGATTATCCTTGAGATGGTTCTACACCTTCATTTGAGTCCAGCTGTGTTTGATTATACTGATTGGACTTCATTAGGAAAGCCACACACCTGTCTATATAAGATCTTACAGCTCACGGTGCATATCAGAGCAAATGAGAATCATAAGGTCAAAGGACAGAATTGTGGCAAGGCACAGATCTGGCCAAGGTTACAACAAAATTCTGCTGCACCTAAGGTTCCCAAGAGCACAGTGGCCTCCATAATCCTTGAATGAAAGACATTTGCGATGAACAGAACCTTCCTAGAGCTGGCTGTCCAGCCAAACTGAGCTATCGAGGGAGAAGAGCCTTGGTGAGAGAGGTAAAGAAGAACCTAAAGATCTCTGTGGCTGAGCTCCAAAGATGCAGTCGGGAGATGAGAGAAAGTCAACCATCACTGCAGCCCTCCACCAATGGGGGCTTTATGTCAGAGTGACCCGATGGAAGCCTCTCCTCAGTGCAAGACACATGAAAGCCCCCGTGAGTTTGCTAAGATGGTGAGAAGTAAGATTCTCTGGTCTGATGAGACCAAGATGGACCTTTTTGGTTTTAATTCTAAGCGGTATGTGTGAAGAAAACCAGGCACTGCTCATCACCTGTTCAATACAGACCCAACAGTGAAGCATGGTGGTGATAGCATCATGCTGTGGGGTGTTTTTCAGCTGCAGGGACAGGAGGACTGGTTGCAAAGGAGGGAAAGATGAATGTGGCCAAGTACAGGGATGTCCTGGACGAAAACCTTCTCCGGAGTGTTTAGGACCTCAGACTGGGCCGAAGGTTCACCTTCCAAAAAGACAATGACCTTCAGAACACAGCTAAAATAATGGAGTGGCTTCACAACAACTCCGTGACTGTTCTTGATTGGCTCAGCCAGAGCCCTGACTTAAACCCAATTGAGCATCTCTGGAGAGACCTGAAAATGGCTGTCCACAAACGTTTACCATCCAATCTGACAGAACTGGAGAGGATCTGCAAGGAGGAATGGCAGAGGATCCTCAAATCCAGGCGTGAAAAACTTGTTGTATCTTTCCCAAAAAAAACCCTCATGGCTGTATTAGATCAAAAGGGTGCTTCTACTAAATACTGAGCAAAGGGTCTGAATACTTATGACCATGTGATATTTCAGTTTTTCTTTTTTAATAAATCTGCAAAAATGTCAACAATTCTGTGTTTTTCTGTCAATACGGGGTGCTGTGTGTACATTAATGAGGAATAAATGAACTTAAATGATTTTAGCAAATGGCTGCAATATAACAGAGTGAAAAATTTAAGGGGGTCTGAATACTTTCCGTACCCACTGTGTATGTGTGGAAAATAAGGAAAAAATACATTTTATTTTTATTAAATGTAAAAAAAAAAAAAAAGTAAAAAAAAAAAGTTACCGTTTCTGTTTTCATTAAAAGATATTTCTTTCAAAAACATAGTTAATAATTATTAAGAACATATTATTATACACACACACACACACACACATTATTTCACTGGTAGTACTATCACAGATGTTTATTTTGTCTTTTTTTTGTGTGTATTTTACATTTGCATGAGATGCAAATAACATCTAACAACTAACGAAAAAGCTCCTGTAACTGTACTCCAGTCGTCACCAGCCAGCTGTCGTGGAGTTACATATCCGTCATATGTTCAACATAACTGATTTCCACTAAAATATAACCACATAAACCACATACTGTACAATCTAAACATGACAGATTTCACCCTCAGATACACACGCAGACGTTAAGTCCAGCACATTGCTGAATATCAATGAGTGAGGGGGGGAAACAGGCGTTAATAAAAGGTTGATTGTTGCCGCTGGCTCGAGTAGGCAGAGGCATGGATGGAATTGTGCCCCTATTTCAATGCATCTATTCCACATCAGCTGTAAGGGCTGTAACACATTCCCGAGGGCTAATTCTCTGGACTTGTCTATAGGATCCAGTGGACATAAAGAGCAGCGCAGAGCCTGAGCCAGAGCCGGAGCCGGAGGCTGAAGCTCTCGAACCCAGTCCTGTGGAAGAAAACAACCCGTCAGAGGAGGTCAAAGCAGCAGAAAAGACAGTTATGAACTTTTTCAAAACATTTGTAAGTACGCTTTTAAGTGCTTTTGAATGTCAGACAGTGTAAATGCGTGCCCTCGCTGGCGTTTTAAATATTATCGAGAAGCTTAATCCCGCATCGCTCACCGAATATTATTTGTAAGCATAACAAGTGTGCGGTTGTCTATTACCGAACAATCTAGGCTTGTTGAGCCAGACTACAATGATGCTTTTTTTTTTACTCCATCATTGCGGTGTTTGTTACACTGCGTCTTTAATCTGTTAAACTCGATCCTTTGGACATGTCAGACTGTGGCAGGCTTTTGTTTGCTGCATAATGTGAGCTCACAAGGGAGGCCTGTGCGTTCGGAGTTGTGATGAAGCACGGGAAGGCCTACGCCATCTCCAGAGGACAATGGCTGACTCACCAGCAGAAGCATGCTGGGATCGGCCCCTGCCAGCGGGCTCTTTGTGCGCCTGAGGCAGAGATAGCCCGGCTGAACTGTGTCTGGCTTTGACAGACGGCTATTATATTTTTGATATCTTGGATGGGTAGGCCCGGTTTGGGGAGATGGAGTACCTGAAGGAGCGGTATATGCTGAAACACGCCACCCTGATGGTGTTTCACAGTCACTCTAATGTTCACTTGTCTCCGTTCTCTTTTCTGCATGCGAAGGTCACTCCGACCAAAACGAGCAAAGAAGCTAAAGCCAGTCCAGATGCTTCAAAAGAACAGGTAACACAAACCTTGACTGTTACAGCATTACTCATTCATATTCATTATATTATATTATTGTAAGTTTTAAGGGTTAAAATTATTGTCATAATATTTTTCATTTATATATACGTTTTTTTCTGCAGGGGATTGTTTCTAATAATTATTATGAATATTTTTATTATAAAACCTAGTAATTTTTTATGACTCCCATTCATTCATTCATTCATTCACTCATTCATTCATTCATTCATTCATTCATTCATTCAATTTCATTCATCCAAGAATAAAAAAATTATAAAGAAATTAATAAATATAAAATAAATAATTTATGAATGTATGCAAGCTTTATTTATAAATATATGAATAAAATAAATACACATTTTATTAACACATCAAGGTATTTATTTAAGCATTTTTTTACATTTTTACATTTTTTTACATATGATGTATGATATTTATTTATTTATTTATTTATCTATTTAATCTTTCTTTAAGCATGCATTATTTATTTAAGCATGCTTTATAAATGTATTCATTAATATCAAATACATACAAAATGTAGTATTTTATTACATTGTTTATATATCAAAGCATTCCTTATAAATGTTGAAATAAATGCATATAAATTGAGTTTAAATTACTTTTATTATCTGTTATTTATTTGAATGAACGAATGAATTAATGAATTAATTAAATAAACATTTTATTTCTTAATTATCCATTTATTTAATTTTATTGAATTGAATTAACCATCCTTAGAATAAATAAATGTTGTATTAATAAATAAATAAATAAATAAAGATTATACTTTATATTTATTTTCCTCATATTTATTCTTCAGTCACAGAAAGAAACCCCACCAGCACCATCAACAAATGTGAGCCATTTCATTTACATCGCATATTTTATTGCTTTTATAATATTTCCACCTTTTTACAGTCATATTTTCACGAGCGCCTCTGATACACTTCTCCACAGGAAACCTGCTGTAAAAAAGAATTGCGTTTGAAAAGTGCTTTGCTGACAATAAAGCATTCTATAAATAAAAATGTATACCTACCTGCTGTTTTTTACGCTTGAAATCAAACAAACCGTGCTGTTTTTCTAAGGTACAGGAAGCACCCAAGGCACCCCCTCCTCCTCCACCCCCAGCACCACCTAAGATGGAAAGCAAAGCAGAGCCGGTGAAGAAAGAGGAAGGTCTGCAACAAAAGCAGCGGCAGCAGCTGCAACAAAAGCGGAGGGATCTGCCAAGAGCAAAACTAAAGACAGTGCATTAAGCAAACTCTTCCGTTCAAAGGTAAGCCCGAACCTGACAGCAGTAACAATAAGCCTTCTGCCTGGTTCTGGGGTGAGCCTTTGGACTCTTGTCGTACGTGTCAGATCTATATGTAGCGTATGTGGCACACTATAACAGAGTAATGTGAATTTGAGGTGTTGCTAGGCAAGGTGGTGTCAAAAGTTCAAGCGGCGACAAGCGGTGGAGCCAGAGCTAAGACGTCAGGAGTGGTAATAACAAGCACAGGCTCTTCTGATATTAACAGAACTGACCCATTACTGTTAACTTCAGACATGCAAATTAATACAAAGAGCTACTTTTATTTTTCCTGGAATCAGAGCCAAAATCTTAGCATTGTGCCACACATGCCAGTGCCATAATTTTCTGGTTATAAATGTTTTGTTTTTTTTTACCAGCCATGAAACTGTATGTGCATTATTTAATTTAAAAACAGACAGAACAAATTAGGGAAACAGATCAGATTGCTATAATAATAATAATAATAATAATAATATTACTACTATTATATATTATATTCATTTGTATTATTTCTATGTAAATATTTTAATATTTCATGATAACACTTTGATTATATTATTATATTATTATTATTATTATTATTATTATTATTATTTATTATTATTTATTAAATATAAAAAGGTAATCAATAATAGAAAAATCACTATAATATTTTTAAATTAAAAGTATTTAACAATAATGTTTTTGATCAATAATAATTATTAAATATTAAATAAATTAAGAATTATTTGATTTAATTTTGTTTCATTTGTATTGTTTTTATTGCTATTATTGATATTTAATCACATTCTAAAAGTAAACAAATCAATAAACAAATATCACTATAATATTGGTTATTTTATTATAATAATGTTTTAGAATTAGATTAATAATAATAATAGTAGTAGTGGTCAATTAAATATTTAAGTATACTTAAAGTAAACACTAAAAGCAAGAATAATAGCAATAATGATAATTGACTCAAAGCAGCGTTTACTAAAAAGCGTGAAAGAAGTGCCTATTTATTAGATTATACATTTATATATTTACAACTCAGTCTTGCAAGTGTAATAGTCATGCTGAACCATAATGCACTCTCTGGCATTGTTTGAATTAATAAAACAAAAAATACCAGCCAACAGGTGTGTAACAAAGTTTCATATTCTCCTCCGTGCTGATCTTTACTCACATTTGGCTTATGGCGAATGTTAATTTTAGGCTCTGATTATAATACATAATGCGCAAAGGCAGAAAATGCGTTTGCAATGTTTTTCCACACAGCCATAATACATTATGCCTTTCAATTAGCGGAAAACTCATCGGAAATAATGAATGAATCAGAGAAGGTCCATTATGGTGACATCATGCTGACAGCAGCCATTACCTCATGTCACAGCAGCCGCCAATTAAACCATGTGACTCTCCATTCCACCACTTCATAACTGACATCAGATTTATTCCAGACCGGAGGCTCTTGTAAAGGCTTTGTGTAACCAGTGACTCAGTATTTGTCCCTGCTAGGATGAACGGCCAGTGTAAAGTGCCGTAGGAATTGCAGATTATTGCAAAATTAATGCCCATGTGTGCTTGCCTGCAGCCTGTTGTGGTGGAAGAGAAAAAGCCGGTTGAGGTGAAGGTAAATACATTTAGCTGATCGATTGTCTATCGAACGGTGGTGGGACTATCTTCTGAAAAAAAATCGTTCTTCTACATCTTACACATGCATGCTTGGCACTTTCTATGAGCAGTGTATAAAACGGTGTTGCAGAACTCACTTTTTTTTTTACACCTATCTAACTTTTAAAATTATTTAAGCGTTCAAACTCTGACTGTAACCTTTGTGAGAAAATTCTCAGTCAGTTATTGTTTTGTACCCGTCAAAATTGGCCCCAAAATATATATTTTACATTTACATCTTCAACTTTGTTGCCTATTTTGGATTTTAAAAAAATATATGAATAAATAAATACATAAATAAATGTAAAATAAATACATTGCAATTCATTTCCCACGCACAAAAATATATTTAAATATATAAAATATAAATATAGCTCAAAATATACATACATTTTATATGTGTGTGTGTGTGTGCTGTCAAATGATTAATCACATTTAAAACAAATGATTTGAATATAAATATAATCAATGTAAGAATAGGAATATAAATATATAAATGTATATACATGTAAATATTGAAATTATTTAAACAAAACGTTTATTTCAAGACCTAATTTGGTCATATTTTGTATATTAATTTAATATTATAATTCTATTTATTATTAATATATTATTTTAAATGCATAAACACATTTTTAGTGTCTACAGATATATTTGCCCTCCACATTTTTTAATTACTATCTGAATTATTATTGGAATATAATGATTACAAGTATATAATCTACTTTTGATTACTAGCAGGCCATCCATATTTATATTTAGCCTAAATGTAGGCTACTGTAAGAAATATATTTTGGTATACTATAGGTTGGTATAAAGTTGCAACTAAATATATATTTTGGCAGCAAGAAAAAAAAATATCTGTTTTCATGCAATTGAACAATTTATTTACAAATTTTGTTAACTGGGTTGCAAACTAATATATATATATATATATATATATATATATATATATATATATATATATAAAATATATATATATATATATATATATATATATATATATATATATATATATATATATATATATAATGTATATATATAATGTGTATATATATATATATATATATATATATATATATATATATATATATATATATATATATATAATGTATATATATATATGTACCTCTTTTAGATGGCATAATAAACCAATGGTCATTTACAGAATGCAAGTTTCTAGAGAGCACATAAGTCTGAAGTAACATTAATGCCTTGAATGTTATGCGAGAAGCTATTAGTAGCCAGCGCAAATTGATAAACAGTGGTGTGACATGCATTCTTTTTGGCACATTAAAAATGTATTTTGCTGCTTCGTTCTGGATAAATTGTAAAGGTTTGATAGAACTGGCTGGAAGAGCTGCCAAGAGCATTGCAATAGTCCAGCCTGGACAGAACAAGAGCTTGAACAAGGAGTTGTGAAGCAAGTTCTGAAAGAAAGGGCCTGATCTTCTTGACGTTGAAGCAAAAAGACCGGGCAGTTTTAGTAGTGCGGTCTGAGAAAGTCAGCTAATCATCAAACATCAACTCCAAGGTTTCTGGCTCTTGTCGAAGGCATGGATGATGCATGGCCTAACTGGATGGTGAAATTTTAATGAAACCAATGGGTTTGATGGAACCACAAGCAGTTCCGTCTTGGCTGAGGTTAAGTTGACAGTGAGGATACTTTCATCCAGCAAGAAATGCCTGTTAAACAAGCTGAGATGCAAGCAGCTATTGTCGGATCATCAGGATGCAATGAAAGGTAGAGTTGAGTGTCATCAGCATAGCAGTGATACGAAAAGCCATTTCGTTTCTGAATGACAGAGCCTAGTGATGCCATTTAGACAGAGAAAAGAAGTTGTCCAAGGACTAAGCCCGGTGGCACCCCAGTAGTTAGATGTTAAAGGTACCTTCAAGGCTTTGGAGGGTGGTTCCTGAGATGCCTTTTCTCAATAGCGTTGACAGGAAGATCCGGTGGTTAACCGTGTCAAAAGCAGCAGACAAATCCAGTAAGAAAAGTGTAGAAGATTTGGGATCCTCTCTTGCAAGTCTTGTTTGCAACATAGCTAACAAAATTGTTCATTTCTTTTGATTTTGTACTATTTTGTACACTAACGTTGGAATGTGCCAAAAGGAAAAGAGTTTTGGTCAGACATACACAACAAATTGTATTAAGTTGTATCTCTTTCACACGATCAGTTGACCATCTTCTTAAATCGTCCCACTGTTTGTTTTCATTTGCTGCGTATAACGGTCTCCTCTGAACTCATCAGGTCGCCGCGTCTAAGAGCGGCACTCTGGAGGCTGCCGCCAAACCTGAAGAACCGCCAGCGCCGAAACCAGAGGAGAAGAAACTAGAGAAGAAATCCACTTTTGGCAACATGTTCAAACCCAAGGTAAAGGCGGGATGCTTGCAGCGCAGGTGTTCTGAAGTGTATCAGATGCGTTTGTGCATGCAGTAACGGCTGTGTGTGAATTCGAGGTTGTGCTCGGCCAGGTGAGCAGCAGGATCCA
This sequence comes from Puntigrus tetrazona, assembly GCF_018831695.1. Taxonomy (NCBI): domain Eukaryota; kingdom Metazoa; phylum Chordata; class Actinopteri; order Cypriniformes; family Cyprinidae; genus Puntigrus; species Puntigrus tetrazona. Next base: position 1,768,199 of record NW_025047824.1, read on the forward strand.
GGCCGCGGCGTCCAGCGCTGCCGCCAGCATCTCCCTCATGACGGCTGCAGCGGTAAACACCGCTAGATCAGGCCCTTCTGCATTAACCACACTGACTGAATCTCACAGTCCTCTCTGATAATACAAGTCCAACTGAGTCAAAGCGCATCTACAGTATCACTGCAGTGTCACAGTTATTAATCATTTTAATATTGCAGCGGTATAATATGGCCTTTGTTTTCTGTATAATTAATACTTGTACCCTTATATTTTTATATTATATTTACATTTTTCGTGTAAACTCTCTTTTCTTTCCTTTCAAAAAATGTCAAACTTTCAAACATACTTTCAAACTCCCTTCCTTCCTCCTTTCTTTTATTCTTTTTTTATTTTAAAGTTTTTTTATGTATTTATTTACATTTTTTGTTAAACATTTTAATTTAAAACATTTAAAAACATTTTTCTTTTCTCCTTTACTTTTCTTTAAAAAAAAAAGTTACACTTTCAAACTTACTTTCAGACTTCCTTCCCTTCTTCCTTTCTTTCAAATTTTAAAACTTATTTAACAACTTTTTTCTTTTCTTTTATTTGTTTACTATGTACTTTATTTGACTACATAATTTTTTTGTGACTTTCTTAATATATATATATTAATATATTCAGTGTGTGTGTGTGTGTGTGTGTGTGTGTGTGTGTGTGTGTGTGTGCTATCATTCAAAAGTTTGGGGTTATAGTGGTTTCAAAGGCAATTATCATGACATATGATTATATTATATATTATGATTATATCATGACATATGATTACTATTTAAAAAACCTTAAATCATTCTAATGTCCTTATGTCCTTTAATTATATTCAGTGTTGAAAACATAATTTAGGATGCTTTAAAGTTTAAAAGAACATAATTATTTTAAATAGAATTTTTGTTACATTATAAATGCCAATGCTGTCTGATCTCTTTGCTCAATTTAATGCGTTTTTGCTGAATGAAAGCGTTTACTTATCGCTCCAAGCTTTTGAACAAGAGCGTACAAAATCTAAACTATAACGTGCACTAGAATGAAAAAATACATCTAATTGACTCCCATTTGTTTCTCTCAACACGAGGCGCCGGAGGCCAAGAAGGAGACTCCAGCTGCTCCTCCCGCGGCAGAAGCCGCTCCACCCGCGAAGGCCAAAGAGGAGCCGAAACCCGCCGCTCCCGCACCGCAAGCGGCCCCGGACAACAAATCGCTCGACAGCACGGATAACGCCTCCCCTAACATGCCCCGCAAGCTGGAGAAGAGGAACTCCCTCCAGCTGTTCTTCAAAAACCTGGTTAAGTAGAAACCCAGAGATCGTCCCGGGCTAGGGATCCCACGCGCACAACGCAATCTGCGTACTTTAACTCGGTTGTGTGTAGCTTGCCAGTGACATGCTGCCGGCGTCTAACCGTCCTGATTATTTCGAGCTATTAATAATAAAACGGTGATCTTTGAGGTGAGGAATCGAAATGCAAAAAATCAATATTTACAGTGTGCGACCACAAGATGGCCTCAATTACCAACCTAGATCTAGATTAGCCCATCGTTTCCACAGGAACTTGTTTTTATTGCATTTTAATAACGATTTAAAAAAGAATTTAATATTTAAAATGAGTTAGACAGCGCATTTTTTATTACATTGAATCTAATAATATTGCATGAAATCTTATCATCTTAACACGCATTTCGATATTGCTGGCTATTAATCTTTAAGCAGTGATCAAAAATCAATATTTACAGCGTATGGCCAATAGATGGCCTCAACTGCCAACCTAGACCTAGATTAAGTCGATCAATATCCACGGCAACTTTTTTTGTATCGCATTTTAAGAAAAATCGTATATTTTAAGTTATTCGATTCAATTGGACAGTACATTTTTTATTGCATGAAATCTCATCGCATCTTTGTCGCGATACATAACTTCTTCACGAATAAAAAAATGCCTTTTGTCACGTAATATAAACATAAATATTAAGGTTGTTTTTAAGCAGGATTATCCCAATTATCTCGGACAAAAGCGCGGCGACATCTAAACGATCGGAGATAATAAAGCGCACAAATTCGCCAAAGCTGCTCTTTAAAGACGTGTTGGAGCAAGATCTGCTTTTTGCTAATAAAGGCCCGGTTGTCAGACGGGTTTTGCTTCAGGCTCCCTTACGGATGAGCAACAAAAAAAAAAAACACACACACACACACACACACGCGCTTTCTTGCTAAGTCAGGATCACTAATGTTGCGTTATGCCTTGGTGTGTCTCGCAGGGCCAAAAACGCCATTCTGATGCCGGAGTGCAAACGGACCCCGTGGCCCCCGAGAAGGCCAAATAAAAACCCCGCCTTTGTTTCGATCCGCTCACCTGCGCCGAAACCAAAGGCAGCCGTGCGCGTAAGAACGTATTTACCAAAGTTCGAGGTGACCCGCGAAGTTGAAGTAACTATCAAATAATAATCTGAAACCCCACGCATTTTAGTGAGAGCAGAAGTAAGTGTGACGATTTCCCTGTTAAGCAAGTGCTTCGAGTGTTTATGCCCGGAGGGAGGAACTTGGGCTGTTTTTCGCGTGGTTCGGCGTGCGTGGGAAAAGCGAAAGTGAAAATGTAATCCTGCGTTTGAGATAAACTCCCTTTTTTTTATGTGCGTGTTAAAATGTTAACTACACTAACGCTACTCGTACGGCATCGCAGTTTAGATTTTAAAGCCGATGCTTTGACAAGGACAGAGCGGGCGTCATGCGTTTGCATGAGGATTTATTTACGTGATCGTACACCTGATTGTGAATACAATTCATTCAATTCGATTTGAAATGCGCTTGAAGTGCAAAACTTCTTTATCGCTTCAATGGATCCATAGAAATCACAAGTATTTATTTAAAAACATCAATCAAATTGAGCACCACATGTTATACCTATTTAAGGTCAAACCCTAAAATAAAATACAAAAAAAATATATATATATATTTCCAAGATTGTTTATTAATCATGACTTACTGACTAAACCACATTGCAATTGTTGTCTTATTATTTGCTTGGCCGTCCATTTCTGACCAGGGAAGACTAAAAAGATTAGTTAAACGTTTTATTTTGTCTCTTGAACACATCAGTTGTTATTAGAACGGTATGGAATAAATATGTGGTATGCGAGTATGCAATATACGATGTACATTCGACCCCGCTGCAGTCGCATGTGTTTTATGATTTTCTTCCTGATTGTCTCTGCATCTGTAAAGAGTAGGTGGGCCTAATTCAGACTGTATCCATGAATCTTAGACTTTCTGTGTTTCCCTTGTTGCATTTTTGTCTATTTAACCGATTTATAAAAATAAAAGAATCATTTTTCTCCTCTGTAAAATGACTCGTTCTGTATGTGCAACACGAAATAAAAACATAGATTTAAAAACAATAGCGTTTTATGAAAAAGCGTTTGCAGGTGTAAACTAGGTTTAAATAATATATATATATAATATATTATAAATAATATACATATTATGCATATTATGTAAATACTTAACACATGTATATGTATATATATATATATATATATATATGTATATATGTATATAGTTATTTCTTATATTATATGTGTAATATATAACTATTTTATATTATATATATATATATATATATATATATATATATATATATATATATATATATATATATATATATATATATATATATATAAATATATATATATATATATATAAAAATATGGTTCTATATTACACATATATAATATAAAATATAACTGTATGAATATATAAGTAGAAAAACTAATTCATGCTGCAGGTGTGTGTATTTATACATGTGTAATATACACAGTACCAAAAAATAAAATGTAAACAAAAATGTTTATAATTATGTAATTACGATTTAGTTTACAGTTAATTTCTTAACAGTTAGCTTTTTCAAGTTTTCCGTCTACCAAGCAGCAGAAATTTGGAAAACAATTAAGATGTGACAAAAGATGCATGGCATTCTAGGCATTTATTGTGAGTGCAGTGTGCTCTGCATGCTGGTGTTTTCCCGCGCAGACGCACCGTCCCAGCTGTGTGTGTGTGTGTGTGTGTGTGTGAGAGATCACGGGTTTGAGGCTGGAGAGGGGTTTATTGGAGGACCCTTGTCAGAACTAATGTGTGTCACAGCCGACAGACAGAGAGATCAGAGTCTGGATCAGATTCCTAGAGCCTCGGGGGGCCGAGACGTTCCCAGAGTCGTAATTCTTCCGCAATTATTAAAATATTTATAAATTTGGGGTTGGTACGATTTTTGTTTTCTGCTCACCAAAGCTGCATTTATTTAATCAAAAATGCAATGCAATAAAAACTGTAATATAGTGAAATATTACAGCATTTTACATGAACAGTTTCTACTGTAATTTATTCCTGTGATCGAAGCTACATTTTTCAGCACCGCTCTTCAGTGTCACGTGATCCTTCAGAGATCGCTTTAATTCGCTGCTCCAGAAGCTCTCAAAGACGCGTATGTTTGCTATAGAGCTCCAGCGCTCGAGGAGGGTTTGTTAGCTGCGCTACCTTCAAGTATTTCTATATTAAGAGAGCTGCTGACAGAAGGAGGCTGAACAGAGCCGCCATTGTCCTGCGGACCCGTGACCGCTCTCGTAACCGTCACGAACGCTTCTCTGAGAGATGCGATACCTCCGAGATCCTCTCACGGACCTCGCGTGAGGCCCGCAGACCCGGTAAAGACGCGGTTCAGCGCCAAACAACGTTAGCGGGGACGCTAGGGGCGCGCGTGCAACCATTTCGATCGAGCAATTAAATAAACGCTCACGTCGTGACCGCTGCTGTTGTCGTTTTGGCCACATCTGAATTGCTAGCGCTTACAAAGTTATGAGTACGGTAGAAAACGTCGCCTACATGTGCTTTAACGTTAACGTTAACGTTACTTCAACTCGCCCCGTTATGGGTTATGAAAGATTCATATTTTGCTTTTGTGGAGTCGTGAGCAACAGGTTAACATGCACGCAGGGTTAAAAAAAACGTATTTTTAACTTATTTGTTCAACGACTCCCAAACGATTCGTTCAGCGATTATTTTTCGGTTTTCGGTCGATTTCATTTATAGCAGTGTGTGTGCACCTGGTATTTATCACGTTATGGGGACCAAATGTCCAAATGAATAGGAATGAATAGGAATGCCAGTAAATTTTGACCTTGCGGGACGTTTTTTTAGGTCCCCGTGAGGAAACAAGCTTATAAAACACACAGGTTTTAATTTTTTGAAAATCTTTTCCTTTAAGGGGTAGGTTTAGGTGTCGGACGATCACACATGCAGTCTGTACAATATAAGAAACGTTACGCCAATGGAGAGTCACCACAAAACATAGGAACACAACAAGTGTGTGAGCTTTTGACCGCCCCTAGTGGTGAAGAATGAATTTGCATTTTCATTCAGAACCGACTTGAATCGGCGGGCAATGTGTTAATGTTTCATTGTGACATCACTCTTTAAAAAAACCAAAATACAACTCGTTTCAATGATTCAGACTCTTTTCAGACACAGTGACTTTGCACTTTCAGATTTAAAACACTGCAGGACGTTTTCATTCACTTACTGCGTAAAAAATCCATGATAGGGGCACTTTAAAACATGGCTAGTTCAGTTGAGCTACAAAAATATACCCTCTTTAACTTTGTGGTTAAACCCGAAATATCAGCAAAAAGCTCAAAATGTCACCCTGTTTTTGCTTCTCCCGTTTGTTCTTTATTGACTAGCTCTCTAAATAGACTAATCGGACGCAACGATAATTTCTCAAACCGTCACCGACGGAACTGAAGTGGTCAAACTATTTAGTGAGTATAACTAATTAACCATAAAGCATGTTTTCAGTGTTTTCACCAGCAAACCGGTTACCTCGCCCGAATGTGTTGGTAGATTTGTGTTCGACGTTATCTTTGGAATAGATGAACGGATATTATATTTGTAAACGTCGCGCTCTTTCTCTTATTTCGGTCGTTGAACTCTTGAGTAAACCACGGCGGTCCTTGGCCGATTCAGGAGCAAAAAAACTGTTGAGTCATTCGCTTTTCGAACTCCGACATGTCTTGTAAAGATTTTAAGTAGCGGATGAAAGGCCGAATCCGTCCAACCAATGTTCTCGCATCACAAATCGTTTCAGTTTGGGACTTTTGAGCACGTATTTTTTTTACGTTTTTTTGTTTGTTTGTTTGATTAAAGGGTCGTTCCGTCCCCAAATGAAAATGCTGTCATCGTGAAAAGCTTCATCCGTCTTCGAGACACGCGATATTTTAGATGAAAACCCGTTGGTCTCATTGACCTCAAAGCACTCATTGACCTTAACTGCACTGTCAAGCTCCAGAAAAGCACGAAAGACGTCTTTAAGTACATATAAGTAAAAATAAAGTGCCTCTTTAATTAAACAGTTTTTTCGGTAACGTTCCTCGCTCTGCCACAAGGTGTCTCTACACCAGATCCCAGACTTCACGTTGGGCCTACACCTTGTTCTCCAACCTTTTCTCTTTCTCGAACACTCTCACGGCTCCACGCGTGAGGCTCTATCAGTCCTTCATCGACGCCAAACCAGAAATGCATCCATTTGGGCTCGTAATGTCTTAAAACTCCACCAAACCGTGCGTTTAATCTGCTACGAGTTTCCTCCACGTTACCGCTTCGTTTGCTTTCCTCCTGAAACAAAACTAAATAAAACTTTCTAACTGGCCTCTGTTTTTATGTTGCGTGTGAAATCGGGATTATTTTGACAGCGGTGTATTTCGCGAGCGGCACATCCTGTTTAATTGCGCTTTACATATATTTCATTTC
>NW_025047824.1:1782500-1890000 GCF_018831695.1 Puntigrus tetrazona
AAGCATTAATGCTAACTGGTTTTTCAGAATGAATAAAAGTTAGCAAAACAAAAGTTACCATGCTTCCGAAAAAAAACGTTTAAAGTGTAATTGCCACCACAAAATTGTACATGAAACACAATACATATTGATGTGTTAGAATGTAAAGACGTTTTAGGCTAATGCATAAACTAGCATGAAGATCATTTCTACCCATTATCCTTAGTTTGAGCTGAAAACTCAAGTGCGCTTAGAATTATTAGCAATTCTATTATTATATATAATTTATGATACGTGTGTTTGTTTTGTAACTTTTTTGCAAATATATTTACATGCAAATATATTTACATTATTCTTCGCTTCGGCTAGATTACATACGGGTAACCAGCCGCAGGTCGCGCTTTATGGAGGGACATTTGTTTACAATGCGGGCTAAAAATGACTGCTAAATGCTTAGTGTTGACTTCCTTCTCATTACTACTAACGGAAGCCATCCTCACACGTCAGAGCCTGTGCATAACTCTCATGCCCCAGATCATAATAAGCAAAAAGCGTAAACCACAATTCCACTGTAACAATCTTGATGAAGGATAGTTGAGAGAGAGAGAGAGAGAGAGAGAGAGAGAGAGAGAGAGAGAGAGAGAGAGTCACGTGACCAGAGGTGAGCGAGTCGCGACGCTCCGTAGAACGCTGTAGGTTGCGTAAACGGTTCTTTTGAACAAGCAATTCAGTGAATCTTTTACGTGGGGACGTTATTACGTCACCACGTGGTCACCGATGTCCCAGCGTGGCATACTGCGTACCCTTGAACCTTTCAATATAGCCACATTTTTATTTAACCCTATTTTTTTATTTAACGTTTGCCGTAACAGTTCGCCTCGGCCACGATTCAGCTCACGTAAACAATTAATTCAGAGCCCATATTTAATAAGACACTGATACGCTGTTTCACAACTCCTCCAGGGTGACTTTTTAATAAAACCAAATTCGATATAACTTTTTTTTATTTGTTTATTTTATCGCTATCTAGTTATTGCCGTCTTTATTATTGTTTTTGTTCATCGCGAGTGACGAAAGTAATGCTTGAGATGAGATGCGATTAACCGTTGGGATTGATTCATAAGTGTTTTGATTCACTAAAAAGAACGGGATCATACGACTCACTTGTTCACGGGAATCGAACTACGCCGGTGGCGCTTGATGTATTTTATTCACACAAATGAACCGACTCGTTAGCGTGATTCATTTGACAATCCCACTAGTTATTCTTCATTTATTAAATGTATTACTTGGTTAGCGTTTACCCTAGCTGGTTGCACGTCCTTTCGTCTCTTTGTTTTGCTTTACTTTCTTATGTAATTATCTGTAAGTAGCATTCTCTGGTTTAAGTTCGAAGTTAGTGATTCGTTGCAAAGATCCGACTCAACCGCGCGTTAATGAATCGGACATCCGCGGGAGCGCGCCCTCTCTCTCTCTCTGAACGCAACAGCTGCATAGTGAGTGATTTGCAAACATTGAAAGCAAGGCATTTCGTCCGGCTAACAATTGGCTAACTCAGCTAATCAGATTTCCAGAAAGAAAGAAGCTACCAAACTAACACCCCGTATATGTTAATAGTTAATATAGCGATTGTTGGCACACAATAAGAATACCTGACGAAGTCTGAACATAATGGTAGGTATGGAGGGTGAGTTCCTTATTTTCAATATCACTCATCGCTAGCGTGTCGTTAGCCAAATTTATATTATCAGCACGAGCACAGGTTGATCTAAGCTCACCAAAGTTAACGAACTGGGACGTATTATTGAGTTTAACAACAACACTCCGTTACACGAAACAAAATAGAAGAGGGTGATAAAGTTGGTGCCTTTTTTTGTTATGCAGGAACTGCATTATGATCTTTTGATGTTCTTCCTTAACTTGAAAGGGGAAAGAATAGACAACAACTTGACTGAAGTTTCAACCATCCCCCAAAAACAAACCCACGAAGTCGTTTTTTTCATATTATTTCATACAATAATAGCTCTCGATGCAGCCAAGTTATTCTAATAGCTACAAAGAAGAAGGAACTTAAGTCACAATATAATGATTTTTATTTCGTTCTTATTGGTTGAACGCCCAATCCGGTTTGTTTTCGTAGTTTATTTCGTCCAGCTGTGTAGGTAGTTTTATTCGATAAGTTGTTTATTGAAGTTATTCCGCTTCTGCTTCACCGTGTACCGATCTCATTGTTCTGTAGTAAAAACAACTTAACTGTAGTCAGGGAGGAGTTTTGTATCGCATTCCAAAAAGAAAGCAAAAAAAAAAAGAGGGCATGCAGGTATATCGGCGAGGTATGTAGTAAAATAAGTGCTAAAGCTGCTGATCAAGTTAGAATGATCACGTGTCAGGAAATTACAGCCACATTAAAGACACGCTTCCACACACGAGGCGTTATTATCTATATAAACCATGATTTTGTTTGTAAGGCGCGTCGTTTGCATGGATTCTATTATGTTTTTTGGGGGGGAAAACGATCGTTTTAAACTTGGCTTTATTATGTGATTAACCGTCGTTTTAATTAGCAGCCATCGCCACATCCCTTTGACTTGAGCTCGACGTCAGTTTTGCCTGGTACTAGTATTGTATTTGAATGTCGTGTTATATACACCGTAAAAATAAAAATTATAAATCAATTATATATATATATATATATATATATACACACACATATGCATACAAAATGTGTATGTGTAAATATGTATAAAAGAACATAATGCACTTAAACTCATTAGTTTAAAACGTTATATATATATATACAATTGAATAAAACTGTGTGTGTGTATATATATATATATATATATATATATATATATATATATATATATATATATATATATATATATATATATACACACACTCATACATAGTTTTATTATATATATATATATATATATATATATACCCATACATATATATTTATATATATATATATATATATATACACATGTATATATATATATACACTCATACATACAGTTTTATATATATACACATACATATACATATATACACATACATATATACATATATACACATACATATATATGTATGTGTATGTATAAGTATATGTTTGTGAGTATAATGTTTTATTCCATTTTGAGCTCTTCCTGAGATAATTACTGAGTGGCGGGTGTGTTTTTCTTGCATATTGTTTTTCTGAAGTTATAATTCCTATTTTTTTTCCACTCATTTGCATGAGCCATCCACGCCACTCATTGTTCTACACGACAATTACTACAAGTGTAACCGACACTGTCTCTTTTTAAGAACTTCTTTTGAGAAATTTGGATGGTTTGGGGGGCCAACAAACATGCTATTCTTTTTGAACAGGTTGCATGGCAAAGCCCAAACAAAAGAGTAAGACAAACACCAGCTGGTCTCTGGCTTTTTCTTCAGCATGTTAACTAACCGTGTTTTAGGCTATTATAATGACTCAAGCATAGGTGGGGCCATTAATTTGATCATTTTGTAGTATTTGGTTTAAACTTTCTGTATTTGAAAGCGAACAGCTTTGCTCGTGATTACTTTGATATCTGAAGGGTTTTGAGAAGCAAAATGGTTGAAATCAGCACAGCAAGGCCTGTCATTAGAGCAAGTCTACATAATATAAAAGAATTCACAGATTGTATAATTTTTTTTTTTCACTTGTTTTTTTTAACAGTGGTTATTCAGTAGATAACTGATGTGCTAAAGCTTCCTTTTCAGCCTCCGTTTCTCTTTTTTTTTCATCTTCAGCCTCTGTTTCTCTTTTTTGGTGCCTTACATTAGCGAGGCCTATTTTTGTGTTTCCCTAAAAGTGAGTTTGTGCGTGTAGGGAATAGCGGATTTGATAATTCATGATTAATCGTTTTTGTCTTTTGTATTTAAGGCATTGCTTTGTAGTGTAAGATAAGCACTTGCATGTGCAGTTTAGAAGTGATTGGCAAGATGCCTGATCCTTTGCGTTGAATCTTGGGTGTTATATAATGTCCTAAGACAAAGATAAATGTGGTTCCTCATATTTATTGGCTTGTTTCAGCATGGAAGAAAGGCTAAAAGGTTGCAGAACAATGCTGTGACTCCACCTTAGACCTCAGTGAGTGAGGTTTCGCAGATATTGTGAAGGACACCGCTGCAGATAGGCATACGACTCTGGCTTCCTGTTGCCTCACAGTAATGCATCTAAAGAACGGCATTTCGTCAGTATTGTCCCTGAAAATTTTTCTGAAAGATCTGAAATTGGGTTTCCCCTACTTGTGTAAATGTCCAATGCAGAACAGTTGATGTCAGATGTATGTGTAATTTATTAGATATCGGACATTGCAGGGGGTTTTTTGTTTGTGAATTATACATATTCACAGAAATGTTATTTTCAGTAAGCAGTTGGGCACTGTGTTTATCTTATATCATTACACGGGTATGGTAATTAAAGGTTGAATAAAGAACTTTTATATCTTTTAACTTTTAATTTTGTTAAAATACGTCTTTGTCATGGTGTAACGACATTCCCAGTGGAATAACTTGGCAAAGACGACTTTTCTCAGGGGCACAATTATTATAGAATAACACAGCTACAGCTCAACAACCCTTTAGCTGCTGGTTTATTGCCATTTCACATACTTTGGGGTCACAGCCTTTGGATGTTAGCCCAGATCTTTAATCACAAGTTTACTATTATCTTTTACTCATTTGTTAAGCTATGCCATGTTTTACATTTCTCCCTCTCTGTGTGTGTATGAATGTATGTTTATATATATATATATATGTGTGTGTGTGTGTGTTGAATACTTCTTTCTATTTTAGAAATCATCTTAGAATATTACTCGTTGTTATTCAATCCACTTTTGATAATTTACAGTTACATTTGCTGCAGTGTACTTAAAACAACTTTTCTTTTGTCTCCAGTTTACTTTAGAAAGTTAAGCAAAACATCAAACTTGGAGCCCTGTGTGGTTGCTAATCTTTTTTTTAACGATCCACATCATGTTTCATCTTAAGTAACAGTACAAAAGAGATGAGCACTTGTTTTCTCTCCCCCATTAATTTAATCATCTGAATTTTGTAAGTGTAGTCCTGAGTTGATTACATTCCACAGAACTGGCCACACCTGACTTAGTCTTTTTCTTTCATTTCAGGTTTTGCCTGTCAGGACAATTCCTCTGTGTGAATCACAAATAATCAACTGATCAAGTTTATGCCCCATTTCCTGACAGCGACTGGCAAGCCTCGACTGCTTCTGTTGTCCAGAATGGATCATACAGGCTTACTCAGACTCTTAGCATACGTGCTTTGCTGAAATTTAAAAAATCTCTTTGGAAAAATTGGCAAGTTCCATGGAAGTGTTAGGAGTTATTTGGTATTGTGTAATCTAATGATGTCCTTCATGAGTGTTTCAAATGCATGACACTTTTCACATGTCCCATAACATTCAACATAGTTTCGTACAAGCTTTCAAGTGAAACTTAATAAAAAAAAGAAATACCCAAGTAAATTCCTGTTGACATGCCTACCCACCCACTGATCCCGTATGTGGAAAGTCCTGATGGACTAGGTCATGACATTCTCAGCCACAGCAGTGCAAGCATGCCAGGTACTGGATCTAGCATGACGCCCCATGCCAGTGGGGTGGAAAAACTAGACACGCTGGCAGAAAGTAGCCTACCTCTAGACTGCATGTTTTGTGAGGAGACCTTCCTGCATCAGGAAGACCTGGGACCACACCTTCTGTCCCAGCATCCCACAACATTCCATGCTCCCGCAGTGTTGCGTGTGGAAGCAGAATTCTTAACTCCCAGCGAAAGGGCTCGTACTAAGACCTGCCCAGCTGTGGAAAAGAATGAGGAGCTCTGTTGCGTTGTGTGCGGCCAGGCCGTCGCAGATGCGACCGAGCTGGAAACACACATGCGGAAACACAAGGACTCTTTCACGTACTGCTGCGGCCTCTGTGGACGTCGTTTCAAAGAGCCGTGGTTCCTAAAGAACCACATGAGAACCCATGGTGGAAAGGCTAAAAGCAAAAACCAGGACCTGGAGATTCCTGCCACCGTTAATGATGTCATCCAAGACCAGCCCCCATCACCTGTGGTCACGTCGTACAAAATGTGCATGGTATGTGGCTTCTTTTTCCTGAACAAGGAAGTTCTGGCTGAACACAGCAAGGTCCACAATCCTGAACTGGAAGTGGATGAGAACGTCCCCTCTGATAGCCAACCTGCTGAGGAGGTTCCTGTATCGCAGAAGGCATTTTTGCAAACCCTACAGTTGCATCCTTCGACTGCAAGAGAAGAAGCTGAACAGAGTCATTCGTCTGGCCGCTGGATATCCCAACTTGATCCTTTTAACACCTACCAGGCTTGGCAGTTGGCCACCAGGGGCAAGATTGCAGCAGGTCCGAACTTGGCCAAGGAGCTCAATGCCGACTCCAACTCTGACAACGAGGACTCTGGTTCTGAAAAAGAGGAACTAGGGGCCATTTGGGCTTCTGGTGGTGGAGACAAACCCAGGCGAGGCCTACGAAGTGAACTCAAGCCTAGCGAGACTCCTTCCCCTTCACCTGAGCAAAAAGGTTTGATTCGTAAAGACAAGCCAACAAACTGCGAAGAGTGTGGCAAGATCTTTCGGACGTACCATCAGTTGGTCCTCCATTCTAGAATCCACAAGAAGGAGCGAGGGGGAGCAGAGAGTCCCACCACACCTGTAGACGGGAGGGCCCAAAGCGTAGGCTCTTGTAGTAGTTCGTCTCTAGACCGAGCCGAGGAGTACTCAGAGGATGGCTCCGAAGAGGGAGTGCCAGTTGACGCCTTTAATCCAGGTATTATTAGACAAGTGCTTAGTATTGTTTTTGCTTTTTTATTAGTTTTTAATTGCTTTGTAAAACAACTTGCCATCATCTGTCAGATGTTCATCCACAGAGTGCTTCAGAGTTCATCTGAGATTGTCATCATCTTTTTGAATTATGTACACCATAATTGCCCAGAAATGCACACTCTTTACTACAGAAGCTTCTTCTGTTTCAGTTGCAGAGCTTAGGTTCTTAGGGCTCCCTCTGCTGGTCAAAAAAAGAGTCCATATTTAACTTGTGCCACTTGCAGTTTTAAATTTCTATTCTATTCTGGATTTCCATGTGTCATTTAAGGCTAAAAGGTGTCACTTTTCCTACAGAAAAAAACGAGGAAGGATCGGGAAAAATGAAGCTGAAGATTCTTGCGCCGAGAAAATGCAGTTACTGTGGCAAGACTTTCCGCTCAAACTATTACCTCAATATTCATCTCAGGACACATACTGGTTAGCTCTTTGTTGTATATTCTTTTTGCATCGTATTGGGTCTAATTTTGCTTTGCTCTCTGTCCTCAATGGCTTTTATTCCAGGATGGATTTAGTTTGTCCATTTATTGTCTTAAAGGAATAGTTCACCAACAAAAATGTATTTCGTCATCATTTACTCACCCTCGAGTAGTTCAGAAATGTCTTGGGTCACTATTGACTTCCATAATATGACAGAATTAAAATTTTTAGATGAACTATTTCTTTTAAGCAAACATTGACATCTCTTCTCATTTCACAGGTGAAAAACCATATAAATGTGAATACTGTGACTACGCAGCAGCACAGAAAACGTCTTTGAGGTACCATCTAGACAGACGTCACAAGGACAAACCTTTCACGGAAATCCCGAACATTCCTGCAACACCGTCTGCTAGAAATATTATCAAGGCCATTGAACCTCCCAAGAATGTAGATGACAAACAAGCTTTAAAACCAGCCAAACAGTGGCTTGCTCCTAAACCTCTGCCTGCCAGTGTTAAACATGAGCCAGGCATGAGCCAAGCCGTTATTAACAGCACAAATCCTTCCATTCAAGTCAAGCAAGAGTATGTTAGTGCTCCCGCTGCAGCTCCTTATACCCCTGTGGGAGAGGTCAACAAAAAATCGGTAATCCCGAAGATGGAGGAAAAGGAGGCTACCGAAGCACCTTTGAATTTGTCCCTCAAAGTGCCACTTCCTGTATCTGCTACCTCAGTACCCAGAAAACTGTTACCAACTAACACATGCACCTCTTGCTCCTATGAAACTCTTTACCCTGAAGTTCTCTTGATGCACAAAAACCTCATCCACAAGGAGAAGTTGGATGTTAAGAAGAACGGATACAGGGGACCTCAGAAACAGAAACGGTACACTGGTTGCCCGCCGGCTCTCGAGGGCAAAGACGTCACTCCCTTGCCCCACATCAACAGGAAGCATCCCCGTCGGACCAAATCCCCCTTACGGCAACCGGAAAAACTTGGGGAGAAGCTTTCGAAACAGCCTCAGATGTCTAAGATTTCTCCTGCGAAGGAGCGCTGGAGAGATCAGCACCAAGAGGGCCAACGGGGCAGGGAATCGGATGCAACCAGCTCGCATTCTAGAATCTCAGAGCAAGAATCTAGCAGAAAATCAAACGTGCCATTGGTAATCGATCGAGAGCCGTCCAAACAGAGGCCTGGCCTGGATCACGAGATGAATCAGAGGGCAAGCTTGGGCAAAAACGGAATGGTTTGGCCCACAGATCCGGCTAGACTTTGCCTGTCGGACCGTTTCCGGAACTTGACGCAAACGGACGTCGGCGAACCCTCTAGCAAGAGACACAAGTCTTTTGAGCCTCTACATACTGCATCTGGACGACTCGGAGAGGATTTCAACCGGATCGTACCCTCTGGCAGAAATGCGAAAACCTTGTTGCAGGCTAACTCCCCTTTGGCTTCGGTTAAGGTGACTCCCACTCCGTCTCCCAACAGCATGCAGGCCGACTGGAATGTCATCAACCTGCTCCGCAACTACCCGCCCAACAACCTGGCCTCGCTCTATCACCCCGCCGCTGCAGGCTCCAGCCACGCTGTCATATCCTCACCGGTCACTGGTGAGTATTTACTACATGTTTGTCAGCAATTGGTCATTGGTTAAAAGAAATAGCTTTTGCAAATTTAAAGATGAGCGTAAAGAATTTTCTCATTTGGTTGTATTTTTCATTTGTCAAAATATAATGCTATACTGGTGAACTGTATTTCAACCCTGTTATGTATTTTTTTCCCTCTCTCTTGGTTTAATATATAATATAATTTTTTTTTTTTGCTGTAATGTTTTAGTGGAAAGATTGGAAAGAGATATATAATTAGTTAGTTGACGTGTCATGTTTCCTGTGGTGTAATATCAAAAACTTTAAAAAGGTCTAACATTTAAGAAACCTTTCTTGTGCTAATTTTTTAAAAACTAAGAATGAAGATACATTTTTTTGTTATTTGCATGTTTTGGGTTTTTTTTATATATGTATACACAGTAGTCAACATTTGTAAGTGGATCAAAATTGTATTTATATATTTTTTTATTATTACTTATTTTTATTGTATTAATTTTTTTATCAAAGTTGGCCTAAGATAAAAGCACATTTTGGTTTTGTATTTTAAAACAATTCATATATATATATATATATATATATATATATATATATATATATATATATATATATATATATATATATATATATATATATATATATATTTTATTTTTAATTTTTAAAAAATGCAGGCAGCAGTCTTTAACAATTATTAGAAGTTTTATGCTTTCACCATGGCCTTTTAAGCGCTCTTGTTAAGCAGTTCTTTACTAAGGAGTTGTCCTGGGATCATAACTGAAGACTACCCCGTATGTTCCTCTTTTCAGGGAGCAGGTCCTTGATCTTCCCTCACTACTCTACTGGTATGACTCAGAGGAGAGTCCAAACCAGCCCTCTCAGTAACGACCGCTGCGGACCTTCAGATAAGAGCTCTTAGGCCTATCCGGGGTAACCGTCTTCAAACGTCCTCGCTCTCATTTCACAGGCGCTGCACTGCGCCTTGCGTAGCTAATCGCTCTGTTTCTCCCCCGCAGCTTCGAAATGCATCGACGAAACGGTGGGGTCCTCAGTTTTGAGAAAAGTTGAACCGATTTGATGTTGCTCGCTGTTCTTCAGACACTACCGCCGCAAGGTTTGACGTGTTGGAAGGATGTACTGTGTGTGGATATGGGCCTCGGGGCTCCGCTCTAGCCTTGGCTGCGAGGCAGAACGAACTTGGACCGCAGCCTTGAACAGTGTTGTTTTGATTCAATTTGCATTCCATTATGGCAATAGATTCATCCGCGGTGCACTTAACGCTGAAGCTGAACGTCAGACGCATGACAGTTGACTTGTGAATCTGTTGTGGGTCGGTGGTTTATTATGACGGGCCTAAATACTAATCAAACCACAAGTCCAGCAAGTGCCTCCATTACTTTTTATTAAAAGCCTAAATGCGCGAGTGGACGCCGCTGGCCGAATAAACAAAGAGGGCCGCTTCGTTTTTTTTTGTTTTTTGACGGCGTCCGTATTGTTAATGTTTAACATCTCTTTTTGCAGGTCAACTTTATGCTATGCACAGAACGGGATCACTTCCCGAATTCGAAACCACCTCATTCGTACAAAATCGAGCTGCTGTTACCGTCTCGGATGCGAGACTTCCGAAGCGACGGCGACGTTACCGTGTATCGTTTCGTAGGTACATTTAAAAGCGAGTAAATGCAGGGACTGCGTGGAAACCTCTTTCACTGTGACAAAGACATTCAACGGGATCCTCAGGATTGATGAGAAACATAACTGTGATTTTTGTGCCTCCACTGCTGAGCAGTTTCCGCCAAATGTGTGGTGAGCATTTTCGATGTGATTTGTGTTACGTTTTCATACACCAGAATGTTTTTGTTGTCTCTTTTTTTTTTTTTTTCTCAATAATCAAGTGTATATTTATTTCAGGCGCAATATCAGTTTGTATGTGAACCGGTGGCTAAAGCTGGACATGGTTTCTGTTACTGTCAGTGTACTAACTCTGAAGACGTTTGGAGAGTTAACTTATTTTGTGACGTGTGAGGGGCTTTCTCGAGCTGAGGCGAACGCGTCGGTCGTCGTTGATGATGAACTTGAAGCGGCGGACTTTTTTCAACGTGATAAATCGCCCCTTTATTTAGTTTTTTTTCTCGTGAGTCGTGGATCAGTTAGGCGGGTCTTTATTCGACTTCGGACAGAAACCAGTGCTGCTTCGTGCTACACGCGGGTTCGATCTGGGTTTTTTGTCCTCGCTCCCGCTCAGTATTTCGACTCTTAAACGCACCGATCTGGGTTTGTGTAGGTAGTTTGGTTTAGGAAGTAGTGACCACCACATGTAATTTGTTTGTAGTTGTGCCCTTTTTGTTTCCTCCCCCCCTCCTATTTCTCTCTAGGGTGTATCTGTTTGCATTTTTGAATTTTTCTTTTGCACTTTCACTAATGACTTTTTCCCCTGTTAGTGCTCCTTTCTTTTGGTCAGGTTGTGCAAAAATGAAGCCGAGACGCTTTTTCTCCCCACTCTCCTCGTCCAGTGTTTCATGAATAATGCTGTTGTTTTTTTTGCTCTTTAACACAATGTGTCATTTGGATTTCCAATCTTGTAACCCACCTTGTTATTAAGCCAGGTGTATTCCAGGGCTCAGGCCCTTTCTAGAGGCAGAATAAAGCAGTTTTGCAAACTGGAAGAAATGTCTGTTTTTCTCTTTCTTCTGTAGAATGGATGTTTTCTACATAAACCTACGTCACATGCTTTATTTGCACTCATGGTTAGGCACACTGTACGTTTAATTGTTTAGTTGTTCACTTGGAATAAGCTTCTTTTTTGGTTACCAAGCAATTTTTGATAATTTCACCAGCTAAATAATTAATTTTTTTTACTTTTTTTTAATTTTATTTTTATTTTTATTTTTATAAGTTTACAATAAGATCCCATTGGTTAATACGCTAACTAAACCCAAATAATACAAGCTATACAGTTTGAGGCAGTTCTTAACGTCTGTTTTTGCTAATAAAATGTATGTGTGTGTGTGTGTGTATATATATATATATATATATATATATATATATATATATATATATATATATATATATATATATATATATATATTTTTTTTTTTTTTTTTGTTCATTGCAATAACATTTGATTAGTAATACATATAATATTGAGTTTGAGAAGGGCTGTTGGTTCATGTTAAGTAATGTTAACAAATCTTGTAAAATATTACACGCAATGTTTTATATAAATTATATAATGTATGCATATAATTTATAATGAAAAAAAAAAAAATATATATATATATATATTTTTTTTTGACCAGTCTCGAGAGGGGAAAAAATGAAAGGCTAGCTTTTCAGACTTGACCGAGCTAATCATAACATTTTGAAGTCCTTAACAAGAAGGTAGAATGTTAGCAATTGAATGTAAAAAATTAAGGCTGATTACCGCTTGGTTAACCAGCTATTCAAACTAGTTCTTACGTTGCAGTCTTAACGTAGTGGCTACCTTTATGCAACTGGCCTCTAATTATACATTGTAGATATGATACAAATCATATATGTATATATTTATATTGTTACTTAATGTTTTAATTTAGCAAAGTCAACGGTACGAGCATTGAACACATGATTTTGTAACCGGTGTATGGAAAAAACACTTTTAAAGGCAATATTGCTGTCATTACTTAGTTAATTTTTTTGGAAAGTAATACATTGTTACTTTTTTTTTTTTATCTGGCCTGGACAGGCTGGTTTGTTTTCAATATAAAAAGAAAGAAAAGAAAGGAACGTTATATGTTTGTTTAAAGTAATTTTTACCCATTGTATTAGTATTGAGTTGTATAGAATTGGTTTAGGGAAGGTCAGAAGCAAAAACACCGCAATAAAAATGGGATTAAATATATAAATGATTTTTGCTATCACACAAACCTGCAATAAAAATTAAAAATGTTTCATTCCATGGTAACCACAAATTAACCGGTTTAACCATGTGGTTATGCAAGCTAATCAATATGGTTACAAAATTTTTATTATAATAAAACCATGGTTAATATTCATAAAAAGCAACTTTGTAACAATATTACTAACACTTATATTTAAAATATCATTCCCGAATAAAAGTGTCAAAAACTTAACATTTCTTTTTTTTATTAAATGTTTTATAAATCATTATCACGTAAATAATAAAAAAAAATCAGCGTATTCAATGATGATAAATAATATTGATAATAAATCAGCGTATTAGAATGATGCTGAACGTTATATTGTTATATTTTAATAATCCAAATGTATTACTCAATTTTTAAACAAATGCAACCTTATAATTGCCAGGGTTTCTATAATTTGCTATAAATATTTAAGATTTTGACAAGCACGTGCTTCGCGCTTAAAAGTGTGACTTCGGCGGCAGCGCACTAGAGGGCAGTGTGCACCAACACGTGAGCAGCAGCCAATCAAAACGCGCCTCTCCTTCGTCTGACGCCGGGACGCACAAAGACGCCCGAGCTCTTCTGCAGATAAAACAACAACTCGCTGTTTCGGACAGCGGCCCTCCGCGCCTTTCATTAGTCCGGAGTCTGTCAACGGCGAATTACAAAGGACGGCATCCGGCACATTAAACGGAGTCGTTCGCCCCCTCCTTTCCTCTCCGACTACAGCACATCTGCTTGCTGTCTGCTCCCCAGGGCCGGCGCTGTGTAATCTATTGCATTAGCTCACATTAGTGCATATCGCCCGTGGGTCTCGATAATCACGAACGCAAAATGAGCATCTCGCTTGGTATCACCCTCGCGCGCCCCTCAAACGGAGGCCGGCGCGCGCGAGCGTCTGGAAGGAAGTGCAACCCCCGGCTCGTGACACGCTTCCTGTTTTGCCCGAGTCCCTCGGGCACGCTTTTCCGCGTCTCGGGGGTTTGACGCCGCGTTTATTTGATCGGCGAACGTCCTCGTTACCGCTGCTCGTGAAAGTTGGAGGGCTTCTTGTAAATCTTTGGCCGTGATGAGGGAGTTTAGCGCTGCTTTGTTTGGGAGTAAGGGAAATGTTTTTTTTTTTCCAAGACAAACACGACCCCCAAAATCAAAAGGAATCGAATTAAGAAATTACATTTGGCACGGACAAAATAAAAACACACATATTTGTACAATTTGATGTTTTCATTATTTTGGTGTTGGTTAATAACACTTTCGATGAATAGAAAAATGTTACTTTTAATTTATTTTAATTATTACATTTAATTATTCTGAGCGTTACAATGTAGTTTTGCGTTTGCTTATTATTATTAATATTTAAATAATTATTAAATGTTTATTTATTATACTACGCGGCCGTTGAATGCTTGAAGCTGATTGGTTGACGACCTCACGGCGAATGTAGTTCCAGGCAGTTCTTTGACCGCGTTACAGTTCCGTATCACTTCGCCAAACGCTTTCTATTATTTCAAAGGTGTCGCAAGAGCGAAATAACCGACAGACACCGGTCAAAAATAAATACAATAATCAGTATGATGAAAACGACAGCTCATTTACATGTTTTGACACAAGGTTACGTTTTATTATGCACGGCAAGCACATATCCCCCCTCTCTCCCTCAGAGACGCACACGCGCACGTTAACTGGCGCGCTAATGTCGTTAGCGCCAAATTACTCTGAAGACTTTATCCAACTTAAAAAAACAACTTGACCTCACAAGCGAGGTAACAACGGCGCTGATAGTGAACGAATTTGATTTAAAGCTTCACTGTTTTGGCCGAGCACTTTTGAGCGACGCACAGACTCGGAGGTAATTCACCTCTCTCTCTCTCTCTCTCTCTCTCTCTCTCTCTCTCTCTCTCTCTCTCTCTCTCTCTCTCTCTCTCTCTCTCTCACACACACACACACACACACACACACACACACACACACACACAACTTAGCTATTTAACTGCATTAGTCTGCTATCAATAGTTCAAGCCTCAGTTACTAGGTCTGAAATGACGTTTTGTAATTAACAATGGAGGCATTGGATGAGACGCGGAAGAAATAATCCTACTCAAAATAGCATTTCAAGTACAAAAACCAGACAAACACCTTTAAATATATCATCTGATCGATATCTTAGACCCCGCGTCCTCATATGAGGACATTATATTTTAGTGCATTTCTCTGAGGCCACAGTTTTAAGTCTGGATGTGCTGTACAGAGAGCATTCAGGGTTTTTTTTAGAGATACCAAATGATTAAATGTTGAACACCTCCTCTCCTTGGTCTTCAAAAATGTATGAAATTAATTTAGTGAAACTCCTATGTGTCAAATGTTTTAATTGTGTGTCATAAATTTCAGGAAAAATGTTATGTTCAAATCAAAATATGCATGTCCTCATATGAGCTTGTTTATCATGCATTCTATATGTAATAAATGAATAGGGAAAGAAATTATATTTCAGTGTATACTATTATGAAAATGTTAATTATCACTCCCATTATTACACTTTCTTTTTTATGATATGTTGGCCCAAAAACACATCAATATGCAAATTAGATGTAGTTTATAGATCCATTGAATATAATGGGAAAACCCGTTTATGACTATTTTGTAGAAAGAAAAATGGCGTATTGAATAATGCCGTTATAGCATAGTTGAGAATCATCTTCATACAAACTCTTGACAACTAAAAATGCATTGATGATTTTAAAAAATCAATGCTTTTGCCTGTGCATGTTCATTCAAGAAATTCAGTCCTGACGTCTTCAGGCATAACTTATGATTAAAACATCATTAATTTTGCACAACTTATCATCAATTAATTACAGCAAGCATCGTATATTTGTCTCGAAAACATACTACAACAATGTTTTGTTCACGACCTCATAAAAACTCTATTCTCTCAGATGCAATTGCAACGATATAACATTAAAATCAACCTCTATTGTTACCGAACGAAAGCTTTTGCATGCAATTGCAATTCCGTGCTATTCACTTTTTTGTGTCGTTCGCCCGCGATTCATTTACTTCACACCCAAAAGCGTCCAATTAGAAAAGGTGAGTAGCGCTGTAAGTAAAAAGCTACTAATTTTTTAATTCGAGGCGTGTTAAAAGTCATAATTTGTGCCTTTATGTTGTAAACGAGGCACAAAGAGCTCCAGTGGCATGTCAGCTTGCACCTCTTTCTACTACGATAACAACAACCCGTCTATTTACGTGCAAAAAGCCCGCCGCTCCTTTAAATGTCCTCTTAACCAGCGTTTTCTAATGCACACATGCAACGCCGAGCAACTGTTACAGCTCTCGCCGTCATCCCCGCTGTTACAGCACAATAGTTAATTCCTGTTTTCGTCCTGCCTTGTTTTCTGTGAAGGTGCGGGCCCCTTTGCGCCCCCGGGGTCACACCCTGCAGAAGAGACGTTTATTTCCACCGGGCTCTGCTTTATTCACCGCAGGAGGTGTTGCTTTTCGCTGACGCAGGGATCTGGCCCGCAGCGCGCCGGGCCCCACGCAACGCTGTGTGCAGCAGGTAATGCGCAGGAGAACAATACCCCGGCGTTAATTAGAGCTACGCGCGACACGGGGGCCGCACGCGGTCACCCCCAGTTGCTTGTCATAGCATTTGCGAGAGCTTTTCGCGGGCGAAAGCAAAGCTGGCGATATTCCCCGCGGACGAGTAGTATAAGGCCGCTGTATACATATTTTATTAGCGCCGTTTCCCCCTGTCAGGCGAATTATTTGTTCGCCGTGAAAATGTTCGACTGTCCGCCGCGGCTTGATATTCTAAGAACGGTGTTTCGATTAATTAATCATAGCGACTTTAGTGTGTTTTTTAATCGGCGCGTAGCTTGAGTTTCTCCTGTTGTTGTTTTTTTCGCGTCGTAACGGCTGTTTGCTGTGACGCTTATATTCACGTTTCATGGCTTAGTGCACAATTGGGATCCAAAATGTTCTTTCATGCACACGCCGCAGCCGCTCGCCCGTGCACGGATTTTATTTTTGTAGACTTGGATGCAGATCAGTGGGTGTTTTACATGAGTAACACTGAAGTCTGAGCTCAGGGGATAAATACTGTACATTGGGATAAATATATTTTTGAGAGAAACGTTCATCAGGGCTGCAATCATCTGATCAGGAGTGCAGTAAAACGGTGATATTGTCAAATATTATTACGTTTTTTCTATGTAAATATATTTTACAATGTCGTTTGTTTCGGCGATGCGAAGCTGGATTTTCAGCATCATTACCCCAGCCTTCGGTGTCACGTGATCCTTCAGAAATCGTTCTGATATGTTCATTTGCCGCTCAAGAAATATCATTTATAATCATACTCGATGCTTGTTGCCAAATGCTGTTGTTCACAATAAATAAATAATAAAAATGCTGTTTAAAACTTTTTTGGAAAATCAGAAGTGGCAGTACAGACATTAATAATTAAAAGAAAAATATAACATATTTATTAATTAATTTTTTTTTGTATTTTTGCACAAAAATATCAGATTTTTCAGGTGTTATCAATAATAATTGCTAATAATTTAAACGAGTCAGCATATTAGTGTGATTTCTAAAGGATCACGTGACCCTGAAGACTGAAGGAGTGATGCTTTGATGACAGAAACGTATTTAAATACATTTCTCAATACATTCAGATAAAAAAAAAAACATTTATTTGAATTTGCAACAATATTTCAGAATATTTTGCTGCCAGTATTTTTATCTAACATTAAAATAATAGCGTTACATTTAAGTTGTGCTGCTTTTCTGTGCACTTTGGGGATACTGAAACAAACTTTACACGTATTTCCGAAAAACCCCAAATCAGATAACGATACTTTAATTAAGTGGTTAATGTGACGTTCATGTTATTAACAGCTCGGGTGTTCTGCTGCTTCTTTGTTTCGGGGGCGTCTGTCTTCTCCTCGCTCCAGCAGCACATGGAAACTTCGTATGGGTCGTGCGGCCTCTTCATGGGCGATGCTGTCGTCATCGATAATTGCCTCCTCCAGATTGTCAACGTGCATGAATTAGCAACTGGGCCAGACGAGCACGGTGAGACTCAAGGAATCCGATTTGTGTTTTTTTTTTTTCTTCGCTGTGATTGCTCATCATCGTCGGTGGATCCCTCTGAGAAAGAAGGGAGATATAATGGCTCTTGCGGAAAAAAACAGTCGCTGGCCTCGGGAAAGGGATTTGGGTGTCTGGAGACAAGCAGGACCATATGGAGCGGGCTAAGATAGCAAGGCACACGTTCAGAATAATGGATGATGTGTCATGTTTCATGTTGCTAAGAAGCCATCAAGAGACCTGGTTGGGGGAAATCAAAAGACGTACGTACAGTAAAAGCGACTGTTGCGGCGTTTAAAGATTTCGCTGGCTCCGTCGGCCCACGTTTGCTCTCTGCTGGCTGAACGCGTTAATGGGATGAGGATTTTTAAGAAGTGATATCATTGCCATTGTTTTGTGAAAATGGGGCAAAAACTATCTTGACACACTTTTTTTTTGGACAGTAAAGCAGGCCCGGCTGCTGAATAGTGTAGTATTTCCTCAAGTTTTAAAGAAATAGCTCACCTCCCAATTAAAACAATTAAATCTGATCGTTTGTTGAGCAGCATATTAGAATGATTTCTGAAGGATCACGTGACACTAAAGAGTGGAGTAATGATGAGGAAAATTCAGCATCGCAGCACAGGAATATATTACTTTCGAAATATATATTCAGATAGAAAAATAGTTATTTAAGATTATTATAATATTTCACAAAATTGCATATTTTTTGTGTATTTTTTATTGTTTTAAAAACAGCTTTCGTGAGCAGAAGATACTATCAAGAACATTAAACAATGATTATTTATGATTAATTTATGTATTTATTAGAAATGATTCCAAACCTATCCATTCCTCCTTCTGTTTAATAGAATATAGGTTTGAAACAACTACAAAATAAAAATAAAATTAAAATAAGTTTTTATTTCAGAACTTTTTCAGGTTTACATTTCAAGTTTAATTCTGTATTATTATTATTATTATTATTATTTATTTGTATTTATTTTTTTTTTACAAAAAATCAAAAAAAGGTAATTGCACATTTTTATCTCAAAATTCTAATTTAGATTTTTTTTATTTTATTTTTTTCAGAAATGAGGAAAGCATTTGAATCGTGAGATAATGTCTTGGTTTAATAGGCAGGGATTAACCTAAACCAGGTATAGTTCAATGAGTGCATCTAAGTATTTTTTTATAAACATTCCAATCATTATTGGTGCGTCTTAAGATAAAACAATAGCACTGACATGTTTCAAGATCAGTGTTACTTTCTGCTGAAACAGCTCAGATTTACATTTTAGTCTGGGACTAGTTAAAGCCTCGTCTGTGAAACCAGGGGATAAACTAAGAAGTGAGTCTTACAATAATTGTAAGATAAAAAGATTACCCTTTTTAAGATTGCTTTTGTTTTATTTTTTACTTTTTGGAAAATGGCGAGAGGAAGAGAAAGCTAACAAACAAATAATAATTTCACTCCGTGGTGAATACGTTTTTCGGATGCGCTATACCTTTAAATAGCATCTTCAAACGTTCTCTTAACGCCTCACCAATCAGATCGGCCGACAAAAAAAGAACGCTAGTCAGGAAATTCCATCTTATAAACAAAAAGCATAATCGCTCTCCCCCAGATGTTCATCGGCGTGTTCGCTGAGGGAGATACGGGGGCCGAGGTCACGACCCCGTGAAAATATACGTCTAACGCCGGCCTGTCTGAGCCCGTCTTCCCTTCTATCATCGAGCCATAAATATTACAATGCCTAAACATCACAATCTCAAAACACAGCGCAGAATTGATAGATGGAGGGTGAATGATAGATGGAAGACAGCTTTGTTTTCCACCTCTCTACACTCTGGATCAGGAGCACGGGGCGGCGGGCTATTTTTCCTTTTGCCAGGGGAGTTTTTCGCTTTTTCTTTCTTTTTCTTTTTGCAAAAGCACGTCCACTAAGTGTGATCCCACCCCCTCCCGCCCCTCACGCTCTCTTTTTCTGCCTCCTGCGCTCTACCTGCATGTGAAATGCGTCTGCATACCCCTAACCTCGCTTTTTCCTCCTGTGTCAGAGCCACCCTTAAGTGCTGTTGCCGATACCCATGAGTAAGCCCCATAAAAGCCGCACCATCGCCGCGGCCGTTATTGTTTCTTGCGGATGATTGATTGATGGATGAGGGCTGACACTTCAATGAAGCCATTTCCACTGGCATCTCTATCCGATGATGTGCAGCGTATATTTTCTATCCACGCCTCATTGCTCGCCTGTGTCATTCCTGGAAGTTCATTTACACCATGTTCCCTGAAGGACCTTTTTTTCTGCCCATCTCCCTTTTTCTCTCTCCCTTTTTTCTACTGTTTTTCTCCTCCCGGTGTCATAAAATAATGCTATTTCTCGTAGGCTCTGTGGGAGCCGGGATAATTTGCGCGGAGTGACAAAACAAAAGGAATAGAAAGGTTACTTACAGGGGGAACACGCCTGTATTAAATGTATATATGATTACATTTAAATCTGCTTAAATGTAGTGTTTTCATTCCTGCTGTGCAGGACCTTTTTGCTTTCATTTGTAGCACTTAAGAAATATTAAAAAAGAGAGAACGCCTTTTTCCCCTTACAATTAACTAAAAAGGAGGATTCATTTTAAATCATTTGAACGCTATTATTGTGGATGCTGCTATATTTTTTTAATTTATTTTTACAATTTGAAAACCGAGAGTTAAAAAAATCAAGTGCGTTTCATGTTTTTCCACACGTTTTCTGCTGTTTTTGCGTGCGTGCGATGTCCCTTTAAAACACAAATGCCTGTTCATTAATGACATCATCCTCCAGGAAGTGGAATCATTTTGGAGGGAAAACAACTGCAGAAGCAGTAAGTTCAAGCAATGGATTCGAATCGTTCTGTGATGCACTGTGGTTTTTTCCCCATCTTTTTTGATAAAAAAAAAGCCGTACTTGCAATAATGCAGTTAATAATACGTTTCAAAATGTGTTTATCCATGCGATCGAATCTCGTTCCTTCAATGGGAAAATGTTAACTTGAGGTGTTTATTTCTATTCTGTCGGATTCCATCCGGTTTTGTTTTATTGCAAATGTGTAAATAAAGCTCAATCAGAATACATTTCACAAGTCTCACTTTAAAAGACATGCTTAAATTACAACACAAGCTTATGAATTTTTATAAGGGTACTGCATAACAGGAATGTCCCAGCAACTCTGTTAGCGTTTAAGGCAATTACCCACTTTGTTAGTCAACCAACTACTAATGGTGTGGCTTCCTGTTTTTGTTTCTAGGATATCATAGCAATAACAACGATTTCTCAGTTGGTGAGTTGAAGAAGAGAGAAAGATGGCTTTTCGAAGACAATTCCTCATTTTTATCTCATATGGAGAGCAGATGGCAGGCCTGCATCAGTGCAGGAGGCTTTCTGGGATGACAGCCATGAGATTCCCCCTCAGGTGCCATTGGAGCCCTCATGTGCTGGGAGTGTGATGGTTGGGACATGGCACCTCCTCGTGAAAGAATGGCTCTCTGTTCGCCTCCCTTTCTCACTTCGTAATGGTGCTTGCTAACAACCTAATATTTCAAGTGTATGTGTGCACACACAGAGGCTCAAACAGTATGGACTCTCTTCTCTCCTTCTCTGACAGTCTACTTCTTTGTGTGAGGGTATGAAAACACCCTTGGATTTGAGTTGAAGATCTAATCTTCTTATTAGGAGTATTCTGGTTAATTTAATGCACATTAATTAGCTTAACGGACGGCTAATTGTCTATGGATAGTATTTGTGTCAGAAAAGTTCAACTACGGTAATAGACGTAGTCATATCGGTGGTTTAAAAAACAGGTCTGTGGTAACTTAGAACAACAACAACAACAACAACAGCAAATCTGCATATAACCAGTTAAGTAATGTCTCTAAATCTGAAAGCAAGAAAAATGTGCCAAGCAATGCAAACATATTTTGTTTTGTACATTTACCCGTACATCTGTGTGACGCAGGATCTTGGACAAATGAGGGTTCACTATGGTCGGTGACATCATGGTAACAGAAGCCAAATGCCTGAAAGGTTAGAACTAACAATTTTTCAGAACATTTTCAGAAAACTGCAAATATTGTACTTTTTGGGGTACACCAGCTTGCCACTGGGGCAGTGACATCTTTGCACCTTATTTACTCCTAAAAGCGACGTAGTTTTAGCGCTAGTTTAACGATCTAAACGCAAAGCCTAAAGCGCAGGTGCACTGAGAGAGTGTCCAAATCCACTTTTGCTATGTAAACGACGGAAAAAACGGTCTGTACACCTGGGTGCATAGTCAAAATGGGTTGTCCCAATTTTCTTAATGGGTAAAAAGTAATGGGTGTCATGGAGGATCGCTATTTACGTGGTGGAAATTGTTGGCGGAAAAGCGAAACACTTCTCAAGCGAAAAAACCTAGTTGTCATACACGCAATGACTGCGCTTTACATTTTGATATATATGTAGCCTACACAAAAATATTCTTTTACACTTTTTAGTTTTTAATATTTCGCATGTGTGCTGCTGCGCATCCCTGTGTGTGTAATAAGCAAAGTCAACACGCGCTGTGGATCCGCCCAGAGGCGCATTTTCTTACACGCTCTTTAAATAACAAAAGAATTCTGCGACATTGACTTTACACTTTAGATCAGGTTTGAGTTGGTGCATGGCGCAGTCTTTTTTCAGTTCCTCAAAATAGCAACACGCCACCAATGCGCCTGAACACACCTCTTTTTTTAGACCATCACACAAATGCATTCAACATATAGGGTTCCCACATGGACCATTTTCTTTGTGTCTTTTACAGTATTTGTGTCACAGGCCATTTCACTGTGACAGGGAGTATCTGCAGCAAGTTTGAAAATATTCAAGACCTCATCACAGTATCAGAGAGAACATGTGGATACTTCACCGAAAGCCTCCTGCATTTTTGATGACTCGACCTTCTGTCCTCTTCTTGAGATGAAGTGTCTCATAAGTAGAGGTGAGTATTCGTTCCCGCTGTATTTATACAGGCCTTCCCGATGAGAGAATGTATGGAGGCAGGAGAGGCGATTGGACTCTGGCGTATATTTCCCCTGCGTCTCCCTTCAGCATGTCATTCTTTATCAGTAATCACCTTAGAGGGCAGCGTGGCACTCGTTTGCGAGATGCTGACCTCCCTTGCACTGAGAGGCAGTGGACAGTGGGCCCATCCATAATGCTGCGATGCATTACCGGCGGTAATATGAAGTGTAGTCGCCCCTTTCAGGCACTAGCGTTCAAGTGCAAGGCCTGGGGAAAAACACCTCTTGGGACCCATCAAAACCCAGACTGTGTCATTGGTATTCATTAACCCGCAGAAACTGTGAAAAATGAAAGACGCTTAGCTATGTAGATATGAACTGTGTATGTCTACCCTGCTGAGAAGACCAGGGCTATGCGACTCTGCTTCTTTAGTTCCAACTTTTATCTAGAACTATTCAAGTAATCTTTAAATTGCTTGTTTGAATATAATGGATTAAAGTTGGAGCTAAATGTTCCAGGACAATGGCCTTCCAGGACTGGTGAAATAGCCCTGGTATAAACAAACCTGACTTTCAATGCGAGTCCAAGCTTTTGCATGCTAAGTCCAGCATCAGTTGGTCAACCAGTATCTCCAAGCTGTTCGTCAGCAAAAAAATGGTCTTTGTTACCTTTCTGGGCCTTGCATGTGCCCAGTTCCCTTGCCGTCTATGGAGGGTCAGAATGCTCTTGGATTTCATCAAAAATATCTTAATTTGTATTCTGAACATGAACAAAGGTTTTGATTTGAAGCAGTAATTCATGGTAGAATTTTCAGTTTTGGGTAAACTATCTCTTTAAGAGGTAGTATAAATGGATCCGTCTATGTGCAGATATATTAGAGATCCGCTGATAGATTTATAACACTCCTGTGTGCTTCAGTTTGTGTTCTCAGTGGGGAGCACGAAGTGATCATTCGTATCAAAATTTTAGTTAATTCATCATTCAAATGGAGAAACCAAAACAAGGATATATGCTGATATGTGAAGTGTAAACAGCTTCGCTTTTGAAAAATCCAGCATTTCCTGTTTAGGTATGTTTAGAAGTATGGCTTCTGGTTTGAGCTGGTTTAAGTTGAGCCTTACTTTTTCATGAGCTGGTTTAAGCTGGTCATGTGCAGCTCAAACCAGCAGCCAGGCTTCAAAACATACCTAACCAGCATTTGCAGTTTTTTTTAACAGGGTTACCATTTTGAACTAATAAGCTGATGACCTAGATCAAGTGTGTTGAATTAAGAAGACATGCAAAATGTGCAGTGTTTTCAGGACCTCCAGGAATGTGGTTGGGGACTACTGTTCTGGAAGTAATTTCGGTATTTGGTTGGCTGTTAAGAATGAACACCAAGGTATACAACAGCAACTTAATGACCAGACTGCGTCAATGTAGCATCCCCCTGATGCTCTTCTATTGAGTAAGCTTTCATTCTTCGCGAATGTTTTATTGTCAGCAGTGAGCTGAACCTGAAGTTTACTCAAACTCATGGTCCAAGCTGCGCTTCTAGACACATCTCATCTGCCCAAGTGCATGTATGTCTCAATCTTAAAGGCGATTCAGCCACACCCATCTGGCAAAGCAATACGCTTTATCCTCTAATGCTTGCTGACACTGAATACTACACCCACCGAAATGAGGAGCCGCAAATTGGGTTATTCATCTTCACCTGGCGGTAATCTAGTTGATAAGCACTATGCACGTAGATCTCGGGGGGAAGAGGCAATGTGATTACTGAGAGCAGAGCCCATGATGCCTGAGTTGCAGTAAAAGGGCCTCTGGTGCTCCAAGGGATGGGCCTCTAACAAACACATCTGAAAAAAACAAAGAAAACACTCGTTCTTGCTTCTCGGCCATGTAGTGCCTTTTAGCGCTAGTAACAGTTTGCATGAAAGGATGGAAAACGAGAATAAATGAGCTTGTTTTACTGACTAAAGGGAGAAGGGTGATTTGAGAGGTGCTCTCTGGTGTTTGAGAAAGATATCATCTATTTCCGCCTCAGAGAGACTTGGTCTTTTTCTTGGTTTATATCCTCTTGCCGTACCTCAATTGTTTTTCCCAGAGAATAGCGTGCATTCACCTGTGAAATCGGGCCAGCGTGCAGAGCAGTCTGACTTTTGTAAATAAAGAACAAAGGCTAAAGAGATTCAGCTGTCCATCAGCCGGGCCAGGATACAACATTATCTCACGGCAGACTGGCTGGAAGTTAGAGGGATACTCTTTGTATCCTAGCTGTAGAAAAAGCACGCATCTAGCAAGAGATTTGTAGAGATCCAACTTCAATGCAAAAAGGTTCAAATGCGAAGCAAAAAAGATTCATCAGAATGCTATTAGTGCGTGAGCTTTAGAAATGTTTAGGTTGCATTAACTCATCGGTATCTTGAATTATACCAGCAGTGTAAACACAGGACTCTTTAGCTGAGTCCACCTTCTGCAGGTTTTGAAAAGAGCTGGGGCCTTTGTTGCACGCTCCAGTCGATGAATTATTTTCATCCCTTCAG
This sequence comes from Puntigrus tetrazona, assembly GCF_018831695.1. Lineage (NCBI taxonomy): Eukaryota > Metazoa > Chordata > Actinopteri > Cypriniformes > Cyprinidae > Puntigrus > Puntigrus tetrazona. The sequence goes on from NW_025047824.1 coordinate 1,807,909, forward strand.
GAGTCCGTCTGACCAAGACGTAGCATCATCTCATGACTTATGCATGTCATAGACCCCCTTACTTTCGTCTCCTAATGGCCAGATAGCTTCGGCGGCTGCAAGTTGTTGTTGTATTTGCAGACGTGATGCATAGATCCCCGGTGGCCGTGTAAAAACCAGCCAGGCCAGGTGCAACACTAATATCCCAGCCGTATCCAAACATTTCCTTTCAAAGTAACCAGCACACAGGGGCCCATAAATTAGAGCCAAGATGTCGGGCTTCCAATAAGACCCTACCCTGAGCAATAAACTTTGACATTGGTGTGTGAAAAACGGTGGCCCTTTTTCATTGTCAAGTGTTACAAATTGATGAAATGAGTTCATCGATGTTCCCTGGTCATTATCCCTCTAGTGGCACTTTGTTTTACAGACAGCGGGGAAAGGGACGGAGCAGATTAGGGGCCCCCGACACAGTTTATCAAACCAAATCTAATATCATCCATAAGAAGGGAATCTGGAAATCAATACTTCATTACTAAATTGTTACTGGGGATGAAGAGTGATTGCGAGGGTTCAGAGATGTGTCTCGGCGGCCGGGGCACGGGAAGTTCAATGTCACCGGTGAAGTGATAAGTAAAGGCTTTGATGGGAAGAAACATTTCTGTAATGGGGGCACTGGTGAAGGAGGGCTGGGGGGGGTGTCGGTGAGAACAGATAATAGAAACTGAGTTTGCCTTTGATTGGGCCTTTGCTTTATAGCTGGATAGAGAGAGAGAGAGGCGGGGGAAAAGGAAAGGGAATCTCTCTTTCTTGACTTCACCGATATCTCTAAGTCTACTGGGTGCTGGCGACATTATGGCGGACTTATTGGGTCGTTGGCAAGCAAACTCTCATTATGAACGCATCGATTTACACAATAATAAACTCTTTACTTAATACAGCTCTTTGTTTATTTGCACGCATTGTTCTATTTGCGGAATAGGTGTGTTGAATGTAGGAGAGTGTGAGCTAGTCTACCATAGTCAGGCGTTTCACTATTGGTGAGGAAGTCTAACTTACCAAGAACTGCCTTTTTATGCACCGTTTAAGGCAGACAAATCTCGAATTGTCCAGAGACATTCAGTATGGTGGCTGTAGCAATGTAGTTTCCATTTGTTTACTCAACATTACTCCATGCCATGCGCATTATGTTAACACAATTTGTGCTGGGAACAACATAAAAATATGTCATTATTTTAGCATTCTTTGTACTAAGAAGCTATTGTTGCCAGGTCTTTTGCTGATTTTAAATGTTAAAGTGAACCTATTTTAAGATGCTATATTTATACTGTATGTATACTATATTTGTTGCCACACTGTATTGCTTAGAGAATATTAGCACTATTTGAGCTGTATGAATTCTTCTAAGAAGCTAAATGAATGCTACTTTTGTTCACTATTTTTAACATACAGTATTTTAGCATTATTTGAGCAAAGAAAGCTAATTTAATGCTATTTTTGTTTACCAGATTAAATTTTTTACGACTCTGAAATGTTAAAAATGCACTATTTTAGCATGATCTGATCCGAGAAGCTAAATTAATGCTGCTATTGTATTATTGTAGCGTATTTTTGCTACATTTGTTGTCAGGTTTGATTGCGGATTTGAAATATGTTACAAAAACTGCTGAAATATCATTCCTGTACAATGCAGCATGAGTCTAGCAATGCCAGCATCATGCTTTGATCTCTGGGGAATGCGTAAACTGATATAATGTACATACAAAGTCACTTTGCATAATAGTGTTTGCAAAAAGCACAGATGTAAACATGTAGCATAAAGCAGCATTGTAGCATGACAAATTTTTCGTTGCCAGGTTGTATTGCCGATTTGAGCTGTTTTAAAGTGCAGCTAGTTTGTGTGCCAGTTTTCATTGTAACAGATAACCAATTCGTTAAAAAAATGCACCCCCAGAATTGCGTAGAAACGAACTAATCTTGAGCTGGCGATTTCGGCTAGCTCTTGTCCTTGTTTTGTTTACTTCAGTCCGTTAAACGGCGGACAACCAGATGCTTTTCCGCACACTAATACGACTTAGAAGACTGCTCGAAGACACTAAGCCGTCCTCTAGTGCCTAAATAAATAAATTAAAGAGAAGGAATAAAAGATTTTAGAGCAAATTATTTTGATGAGGCGTGTTCCGCTGCTTCGCTAACTCCACAGTACGTCTCTAATTGGAAGACCATTGTCTGAGCTGTCACGACTGAAGCCTCGCGCGTTCGCTCACGTTAAGACCGCGCGCGTTTCAAGAGCCCCTTTCCGCGCAGGTGACAAAGATAAACATTTTTTACGGCCGAGTTTGACATCGGCGGAGGGAGAAGACTTAGTCCAGTATCAGAGGCCCACGGCTAATGATTTTTGAGCAGCCCCCGACTGAGCCTTAAATGTCTTCAATATCCATAAACAACTCTATACTGTCCAATTAGGCAGACAGAGATGTACTGAGCTGTCAGACAGATTTGCATGGCTAAGCACCTGAGATCCCGCAGATGATGGGGGGGAGGGTTCGTCAGACCGGGAGAGAAAGACGAGCACAACGGATGACTTTCATTACTGCATTTTGCCTTTTTCCCAACACCCAATTACTGCCAGGATTAATTGATTACGTTACCTTTCTTCCAAAGCCCAATGCAGAGGTTGCTGGCTCTTTCTTCCCCCGCTTCGTGCACTTATTTCCTGAGTTCTTTTTTTTTTTTTTTCCGCGTTTCGCGCACATATGAAACCCTGAGGGGATTTAATACGTTTTGCAATTTACAGGTTAAGAAAAAAAAAAATCCAGCTCTGTTGCCTTTGAAAAAGACGGCCATTTGCAGGGGTGCGTAATTAGGATTTATACTCAGGCGTAGCATCGCCGCTGCCCCTGCTCTCCCCTCTCTCTTCGCAACAGGCCTGTCAGCGGTCAGGGAGCCTGGGAGAACGTGACACTTCCCTGAGTACGGCTGATGGGAGTGAATCATGCTTTTTAGATTCATTATGGCACTTTATTTTTCCACTGGGCCTTTTCTCTCCTGTCCATCCAGTCTTGGGAGTGAGACGTGTGAGGGTGTATTAACGGACAGACAGCGTACATATTTCACGATATGTGCGCGGTTCTGCTCCGCGGGCCGGCTGAGATGCTCGGCTCTCTGTCGGTGTCTGTTTTGTCGTACATGCTGGCCAGACAAAGAACTCAAAATGGCAAGTGTGTCTTGGTGCGGGGGAACATCGTCAAAGTCACATCAGGCTGTTTGTAATTTCTGGGTTAAAGCTGGTTTACCGACGAAGCGAGAGAGAGAGAGAGAGAGAGAGAGAGAGAGAGCAGCTTTATGTCAGTTTTTCAAAGCTGCTATAGAACTATATAGTAGCTTTATGTAGAGATATAGTGTATTTTTCATATAATGATAGCTAAGTTGGGAAAAGACCTGATTTCTGATCAGTTATTAAAGTCGATATACTGAATAAAAACATTATTTGGCATATTTAAATGATTAAAAAAAAAATTTATATCATTTATTAAAATTGTTGTCAATTTGTAACTTCAAACCTACAGATAGCAGATGAGGGAGATATAATATACTGTTTTATTACTATTATTTTAGCATTATCATGTTTTTTTAGATTTGTTATGTAATATTACATATATTGTTACTTTATATATTGAAATAAAATATGTTTCTGTTTTTATGTATTTTACTGTATTAATACTGTAATTGATTTTAACATGCAATCAGAAAGCATCTCTTCGTACGTTGGTTAACAGCTTACAAAAAATAAAAAACCTAACTATACATTAAATATTTATCTTAATATAGAACTCTAAATATTCAGTTTAATATTTCAATTTAATATCACACACACATACATTATTTGAAGTGGATCAAAAAGTTACTAAAATAATATAATCTTAAAAAATACTAACAGTAAATATTACACTAATAAGTATATTTCTATTAAAATACGACTACAAACATTTAATATAAAATGTTACTTATTTACTTATTTTGCACGATACACACACACACACACACACACACATATATATATATATATATATATATATATATATATATATATATATATATATATATATATATATATATATATATATATATATGTATATATATATATATATATATATATATATATATATATATATATATATATATATATATATATATATATATATATATATATATATATATATAGTATGCAATTATATATGCAATTAGGAAATATTCAATACCTACAAATATAGGTACAACAGTGTTTATTTTTATTCTGTGCAGTTGTGCTCTAGAACCCCCATGATCTACATTCTTTACTTCTACAAGGACATGTTGTTATATTACTTTTCTCACTTAAAATGGTGTTTCCGGCAAGCACGGCTTCTTTCAAAGCTTGAGATGGCGCTCCATTTGAAGCATGTTATTTTGATCTCAGACATTGGCACTGTTGACACCTCAGTACTCGACTGTCCCTCAAGCCTTTCCATCTCCCCGGCATCGCACTTCCATTGGAACTAATTAATAAAAGTGTTTAAATCGCATTTCCCCCCTCCTGTAGTAATTAACAGCAACATCTGTTAAAGTTTCACTCAGCCTAGAAATAGCAGCCCCTATGCAAGCTCACAGGGAGAAATACAAAATGTGCAGAGGATCCGTTTAAACGTTCAGACCAGCACACGTGAACGCGGCGGACAGGCTTGTTAGAACACGAGGTTTGTATTGATACGTTAAACGCATTGATTTGCTCGTGTTTTGGTTTCTCGTCTATATGCTCGTTGCCAAGCCATCTTGGGTGTATTACAACATCTGATCGATTTTGAAAGCTTTTGATTATGTCTGTTTTCTGAATCGGACAGACGGAGGGATCGATGAAAAGGTCAAGTAAGGTCAAAGCAAAGAGCCTCTAAGTGCCGGCCCTCCCAACAAAACTGGCAGGACGTATGCTGATTTAGTGGAGGTGCTTTATATGTTTTCACGTGGAATCGGCTCGGATGTGCTGGTGAAGACTGCAGCGCGTGCTTCAAAATGTCACTGTTCATTATTCATTTCGGTCAAGGCGGTTTCAAATGCTGAACTGCTTGATAATTGGCCGAGATGCTTGTTCTGAAGGAATATTTGAGCTATTCTGAGAATAATGTTTGCAGTGGGCAATAAAATGCATGCCGTATGGACTCGTTTTACTCTTTTCTTTTGGAGATTGGAAGATGTATATAAAAGACTAAATAATAATAATAATTATAAGAGAGATAAGCCAAATTGTGATCTGAAGTTGAAAATCTCATTATGAAACTACAGTCGTGAGATATGCGTCCATCATGGACGCTTGTTTCCACCATGGGATAACATTTTTTGACTCTTTATCGTTCAGACTGTATATCTTGCGATGTATATCTTTGAAAATGCAAGTAAAAAGTCATTTTCAAAGATATGCATTGCAATATATAAAGTCAGAATTGCAAGATGTAAACTCTAAACTGACTTTTATCAAAGCGTTTGTCTTGCAATTCTAACTTTATATCTTGTGCGTTTTTTTAATCCTGCAAATATATAATATACTTTTCGTTTTAAATCTCTACAAAGATTTAAGGTTTATAACTGAATCTGAGAAGAAATGTCAGAATTCTAAGATAAGTCAAATGTAAACACTGGAATTGTAAGATGTATTCTTGGAATTCTCAGAGGAAAGTTGGAACGGTTGCAATTACCCTTTTATTTTTTGTTTACATAATAGCTTAACTCAATATCAATATCTAATAAAAGTAACTTCAGATAGATAGATAGATAGGTAGAATTATGAAACTTTTTTCATTCATTTCTTACTGGGACTTTATTTCTCATTAATGCAAAATCAAATTATGACTAAGGTTGTGGAGAACTGTGAAATATTAGAGACACACTTATGAGATGCACGATATTAAGCCGTAATTACCTTTTCATTTTTTTCCCCCTCATGGGATGTAAAGGGCTGCAAGTATTTTTGACGTTTTTTTAAATTTAGCACAAGAATCTTTTGCCAGCTAAATGTCCCTGTTACTGAAAATTGTGTGACACCTAAAATTAGACATTTTATTCATTGATTAAATAATTGTGCTTATTTAATAAGCGCAATAAGGCCGTATTAGTCATGTGACTTGCGACGAAACCCATAGCTCACAAAACTTTAAGCAGATAAAAAAAAACTATTTCGGGTGAAAAGTGAGACTTTAAAAAGAAAAAAAGTGTGACGGTGCTGGCGTGCCTGCGATTAGACAGGAGGTATCCCATGAATCAGGTTGCACTGGCTGCTTATAATCACTTTTGTGTGACAAAAAACTAATTGAACTCAAGCTGTTTTGTGTACACGAGTATGACAAGAGCTAATGGGATAATTTGAAATACAAACGGGTCCTCACTTTTTCATCATTAATTACTACTAATTATATGAGCACACGCACTCTCTCGCTGAGGCACCTATTACGGGATTTTGTACTTGAATGGTGTATATCACAATCAGAACGTCAGTGCTGTGTCTTAATTGTCTTAGTGTCTTCGCTGTCATATCTGAACCTTCTCCCTGATTACGCTGTATGACACCTGCAGGTATGACTGACAAACTCTATTTGCACGTCACGATGATAAACGTAATCGTAACTTAAATAGCCTGAATCAGATCATGAGGTGGTGTGAAAATGTGCAAAGGATCTTTAAAAGGCCATGTTTGAAAAGGAGACCTCTACAAGGTCAAAATATACTCTAATTATTGTGCTTATATTTATTGATTCAAATATGCTTACAGAGGTCATTTTTCAGAGGTGGTCACCAAACCCTTATATTTTAAAAAATGACGTTAGAGTTACCCATCGGACAAAAAAATCAATCCAACTTTTTATTTGCCCTCTGTTTGCATCCTACCCTACTTTTTATTTATGCAACACGACGTATTTAAGTAAAATTTATGCTCTTTTTCGTGTCCAAAATGGGTGATGAAGACTACTAGCATAAACAAACGACAGATTCTGCACATTAAAAGTAATAATTCAGCCAAAAATGAAAATTACCCCGTATTTTACTCACCCCGAAGCCGTGTATGTGACTTTCTTCATTGCAGACAAACACAGTTTGCATTTTATTCTTCCAAGCTTGGTAATGCTGGTGGATGGCGGCCATTATTTTAAAGCTCCGTAAACCGGATATATCCATGTCTGCACTTAATCGGTTACTTACGTTATAATTTTAAAACTAGATATATTTTTTTGTTACAAAAACCCATTGATCTGCTTCGGTGGACATGTGATAACCCCCCCGAAGGCGTATAGGTTAGTTTTACGTATTACAGAGCTTTTAAAATAATGGCCACTATCCACCTTGCTTAATGTGTTTGTGCATAATTTAAATTATGTATAAATATATTTAATATATAAATATAACATATTTTTCTTAAATATATATATACATGCGCAGATGTGTATTTATATATACATCATAAATATATAAACATATATACTATGCGAACAAAAACTTTTTGGATGTGATTAAAAATGATTAATCGCTCGACAGCACAAATTTTATTATATTATAACAAATACTACCAATTAGAAATGTTTTATCAAAAAAGTCATCACAATTTTTCAAAATGAAATTATGCCATCACGGAGCGAATGTGAATACCTTCCAGTAATTTATTACTTTTCCTGCTCTTGGTATTTTGACAGAAATGGCGACCAACAACAGTTCGTCCCCATTAAGACAGCACGTGTAATATTCAGCCTGCCGTATATTCATCAGATTGGACAGACCGCATCAACTCGGCTCATTTCTGCATTTTTAATTGTTGTTTTTTTACCCAGCGCTCATCCTTGGGGAGGCAGTCCAGTCTCTCCGAAAGGTTAGTGGTCCCTGATGCAAGCGCAGCGCTGGATTTCACATAATGTCATGTCTTTGTTAGCATTTTCACTGTTAATAATGTAGTCACCTGACATCAGCCCGCCACACCAGAGGCATGGTAATGTGAGGGAAATGCGATCTCCTTTCCAAAAAACAATTACTGTTGAAGAGTATCGCTTTTTTTCCTCCTCCAAATGGTTGTTTTAGCCTTCATTCAGAGATTCATCAGTAATCAAGGGTTAATTTCACACTTCACTGAATGGCCTGTTTTAATCCCTATTCAGAGTAATTAAATCTGTCTAATAAAGTGAGCACTTTTCTCTCTTTTTTTTTTTTTTTTTTTGTTCGCACTTTATTTTTTTTTTTATATTTTTTTGTTTTACACCCTTCACGTCTCATCTCCTGAGCAACACGTCATCTCGCCTCTGTGACAGGCCAAATCTATCCCTAAAATTAAAACATTCCTGACCTATCTGAGATGACAGGAGACGCAGAGAGAGAAAAAGTGATAGAGTTAGAAAAGAGAGGAGGGGGGAAGAAAGGGATAAGCATGAGAGAAGTTGAAAGAGATCCTTCACAAAGCTCGTCAGGAGTGCGAAGAATAGCTGACAATCGTTTTTTTCCCCCTCCTTTTCTCTTTCTCGCGCACTTCCATTTCAGACGAGTGGAATGTGAAGATTTGACCCTGTCAATCAGGACCGGTGACAAGTTTAATCACGGAGCGCCCTCCACAAAATCATGGCTAAATAGGAATGCAAATAATAGAGCACCAGGGCCTCTTATAAATGCTAATCAAGAGGGCTAATCAGCTGACAGGACCACAGATCCTGCTCGTTCAAGGAGTCACTCAAACTTACTTTCTCCTCTCTTTTGCTCTTTCTTTTCCCCCTTTCGCTTTCCCCATTACAGGCTATAAATCCACACGTCTGCTCGGGAAGGCAATCCAAAACGATCTCTGCCGGCTTCCTGTGGGGCGTTATGGGTGTTGAGGAGCTACCGACATTACTAACTTAAAGGTAGATTGTGTAATTTCTATGCTGTTAAACGGAAATGCAAAAATAATGAGTGTCAGACACAATTTAGTCAGAAAGTCCTGCCCCCAAACCCGCGTGATTGGTTGAGCCTGTGTTGCATTGTTGGGCCGGTCGAGGTGCTCAGACAAAGGGAATAATGAGTTTCATTCACTAATAATTGCATAGATTATTCATATTGACATGCACAGGAGAACTTCCCTCAACCTTGTTCTAATGTTTTTAGTGTTCTAATGAGTATTTAGACTATTCAAAATGAGATACTGTGTGTCTAAGGTTAATTTGCATCAAACACGTCCAAGCAATCTTCATATATGGGCTTTCCACGCAACCTTAACCATCACAGAAAACGTATCAGGCTCTGTTTACACCTGGTATTGGAGGGATAGTTTAACTAAAATTGGAAATGACCCCATGATTTACCCTGAAGCCGTCCTAGGTGTATGACTTTCTTCTTTCAAATGAATTCAATCGGAATTACATTTAAAAATGTCCTGGTTTTTCCAAGCTTTATAATGGCAAGGAATGGCTGTTGAGAGAATAAACTGCATCCATCCATTATATAAAAAAAAGTACTCCACATATCTCCTGTGGGTTAATGAAAAGGCCTTCTAAAGCGAATTGATGTGTATTTGTAAGAAAATTATCCATTTTAGCTGCCATTAACCATTGTATGCATGTATACAAGAGTGTATAGGAGCTTGAGCTATAACTCACCTTTTCTTACTCTTTTATGTTTAAGATGAAATGTCTATGTAAAACAAATCAGTACGATTTTCCTTGCTTTACAGACAAGCAACAAGCTAAGCCTATTTTCTGAAGTATTTAAACACCTTTGTAATATTACTGTCATAAAAAAGTGTTACTGGGATGGTACCCTTAAATGAGAACTTTGTATCTTATCTACCCCTTAAAGGTGTATTTTGGGTATCTTAGGGTAGAACATTGTTTCTTTAAGGGTACTGTCTAGACGCAGTGGAATCAAAACATGACTATATCCACATATGACATATCCATCAAATTCAAACAAGACAAAGCACCTTGCGTTTGTAAAGCATCTAATTTACTGGGTTATCCATAAATAGGCTTTACCACATTATTATTTGTTGTTGTTGTTAAACTTCCAGAAAAAGATAACTATACCATGATATGTACCATTACTGTGATATAAAATGACTCATACGTGATTCCGCCCACCCCTACCATCTCATGTGACTATTGGTTATCGTTCAGCGGTCCGCCCACTTCTGCTCTATTTGCGCAGATGTAACATGTCAATTATGCCCACCTTTGATCTCGAAGTGTAGTTATTTTCAACGTTTTTTTCCCTCTGCTGAAGAAATGGCTATATTTTTAGGCTTCATAAAGTGTACTTGATAGAATCCCCCCCCCTCTCGGCGAGATAAAGTAGCCGTCTGTTTCAGAACCATGTAAATGAGGCCTTGCCAATCCACAGCTCTGTGATCCGACTCAGAAGTGAAGAGCTCAGTGGAGACTTTGAAATGTTGATTTAGGCCTGGTTTGAGGATGGCGAGTCCCCCCGCCGCACCTTTAAAAATACAGTTGATCTAAGTTTCATGTGCGCTTCAAAGTTGTGAAGGTTGCCTTTCTCTTCCCAATTGTCTAAGATGTCAAAGCTAAATGTGAAGATCCGCTCCGCCACGCCTGCATCAAGAGCGCGGCGTGATTGTTTGAAGTCCGCAAAATCACAGACGATAAGACTGAAGCCAAGGCAGTCGCTGTCTTCTGGAGACTGTACTTGCTTTTGTACTTTGTGTTCTTTCTTACAGTACTTTTGGTACCTGCGCCATGTGTTTTCCATTCTTAAAAGTTTTAAATGAGGAGGGTTGCGTTCACATGCAACACTTTATTGCATTTGGTAAAGGGTTATTTCACTCAAAAATGAAAATTCTTCATGTCATTTTAAAAGAGCAGGTTATTATTCTTGTGAGTGGAACACAAAATAATTTTTGAGGAATATTCACATAGTCACAGGCTCCTTTTGCTTGCTATATTCCTAAGTCGTCTGAAGTCGTATTATGGATATGTTTGAGAAACAGGTTAAAATTGAGTTTGTAGTTTGCTCTTAGAACTTATTCTCTGTTCAGTATATTCAAACTGACCAAATGTCAATTGACAACAATGACATTTTTTATGGAGAGAGCTAACGAATGACTTTAGATAACTTGGAAAACAGTACACAGTTTGTTTTGGCCACTTTTATGGTCTTTCTGAGTCTAACTGATTGGGTCAGGCTTCATTAAAAGAGATTTGTCTGCTGTAAATACTGGGCATTTTTGGTTGAACTGTTCCTTTAAGGTTGCAAGAATTTATGACAGTGCACAATTCTAGTTTCGTGAAGGTAATAGGAAATACAATCCAGATGCTTGACAGTCGCATTGGATTTCTGAAACTAGGAAGTGTGGAACACAGAAGCATCAAAATTCCATTTCAAAACACAATATGCAATTAATTTTGTTGTACGTCTAAGTTTACAGTTTGACTCTTGAAGAGGATGCTGCTCCTTCTAGTGTATCTGGTTTTCAAAATCAATAATTTATGGTAAAGGGAGTCTTTTTATTCAAAGGCAAAACATTATTGTAACGTAATCATAAGTGATTCCATCTGGTTTCGTTTGTCAGCAAGAGTTACACTTAAAACGGCAACGTAAACAAGCTCTCACATCTCAAAAACTACCACTGGCAAAGTCTATTTCTCCCCTCAAACTGATGGTTTACCATCTAATTCTCTCGGGCGTATCTGAGTGCCTGAAACATTCCCATCTCCAGAAACGCATATGAGTTTGTCTGGCAGTGCCAAGGGTAAAACAAAGACTTGCTCTGAAAACTTGTAAAATATACTGTCTTGCTCTGCAAGAGGCCGTAATAAAATATCCAAACATTTGGATATTTCATTATTTTGAAAATTAGTGCTGCAGATTTACAGTACGCCCCTGGACTGTGTTTGAGGTTTTGTTGCCCCTACCATTTTAATTGTGCTGGATCATCTAAAAGTGCTTGTGAATAGAAAAGAGATTAGGCTTTAAGCGAAAACTCTCATATTTTGCGAGTTCTCTTTTCTGTTGCTGCTTACATCTTTTGCGAGAGCCATTTTGAGCTTTAATGACACTTACCTTAATGTTACCAGATGCAATTCATTTACAGTAAACCTTAAAATTGTTTGGTTGGGCAGGGTGCATGTGTTCTTTCAGTCCTCTATCCTTTCATATGAGAGCTGATGGCCAGTTTGCTGGGTGCTAGTTAACAGCAGATCTTCCTCACACACACCCCGAGGTGAAGATTCAACCCGTCGACCACCCACTTCGCCAGACGTCTCCCCAGGCATCAACACCACATGGCCATCGTCCAGCCGACATCTCCCCAGCGACGGGCCGCCGCTGCTAATGATGCCCCGTGTTTGGCAGTTCAGAGACCTGTTTGATCAGGTATCAACCCTGCACGTCAATGATCTCCACAGATATCGCCGCAGAGAGCAGAATGGAGGCTGAGGTTCAGAAGAATCTGTCATCAGATCAATCAGCTCCCTGTCAAGCAGTCAGTCTCTGGGACCGAGGGCCATCAAGGACCAGTGCCTTGCCTTTGGTTTGGTTACTTTCTCCTCAAGCAATGGAAGGTTTTATCTTTAATGAGGAATGGAATTGCTTTGTGGAATAAAATTGCAGAGGTGGTGTTGATGCATACAGCTAGGTTGAGATTGTGTCACCCATCTGGTTGTAGACAAAGAGATGCATTTAAAATGGCAAAAAAGTATGCGGACGCCTGAACACCATACCTGCATGTTCATCTTGAGTGTTTGCTTTTAAAGCCGCGGGCACTGCTAGAAAATCTTTTCTCTTTTTGCAGTTATCATAGCTTTTACTTTTACAAGGTAGATCAGTAGATGTAGAAACATTTGGATTTGAATGGGAGGGATTTGCTCCCATTCGGCATCAGGAAAGTCAGAGATGTTATATAGTTATATCATTATAATCCAACTCATACCAAAGGTGTTCACTGTAGGTCAGGCAAGTTCTTCTACACCACAAGGCTTAAGGAGTACACTTGGCTGTACAGGATTTTCTTGCACTTGTTAGCAATGGTTAAACTTGTTCCTTAGAAATAAAGTGTCTACAAACCTTCGTCCATGTCATGTACCCAAACTAGAGTTTGATAAATTTTAGGCCCCTATTCACCTGCACAGTCTGTACCTTCTACACATCCTGCAGCCCATTGCATGCTTTAGCTAATTTGTGCGTGATTTACTTCTGCAGATTTTGTGTGAACCTGCGTTTGCAGATCACATTAAGGCTGGAAACCTCACATGACTTTTGAAAATCATAGCAGATTTTAAATCACTAGGTATTAAAAGTTTTCTGACTTTGTAAATGGTTACATGGCTAAAACTGGAAGACTTAGATGTGCTTTTAAACCCCCTGCTCAAAATATCAAACATGTTTGATATGCTCAGACTGGATGGATTCATAGTCTGAAGCTAAAATCAATTGTAGCCCGCGTCCATCACACACTGTGAGTTTCTGTGAAATCTCAACTCAGATTTGTAGACTAGCTCTGACGACTAGCTTTCGTCAACACGCTTCGACTCATCCATATTGTAATCTGTGCAAAAGTCGTGTAGTGTATTCCAGTCTCTAGACTTCAGTGAGATGAACTCATGACCTTCATGCGTTCCTTAAACGCCACCCATCTGGATTGCCTTGGACTAGTACTCGGGTTCCAGAGGATGAAGGGTGCATAGAGGTTCTGGATGACAGGTCTGTCTGCTATTTTTACACCCGGTCCGATAACGTTGGAGAAATTGACAGACTACCAAATGATGTGTTGCAGAGTGGCATGGTTGCCGACAAGGAGACCTCTTCACGCAGGAGGGCACAGGCTGCTGACATCAGGGATAATAGCGGCGCACAGAGCCCATTGTGTGTGTCCCCCACACATGGCATTTGGAACTGAGCGGCTTCTATCCCCACGGACAAACGATCCGTGCTTGGCCGGGGAATGTCAGGCTCCGCGCCTTTCAATCAGCTCACTTGAAGGATCTTGGCAGGGGCTGCTCTCTTAACCCTCGAATTCATTAATAATTAGCTTAATTGTGTGAGGCAAGGGTTGGCCGTACCCAAGACGCCGTGTGAATTCTTGATAGCTTGTTCTCGTTTTTGCGAAGACCCTTTGATGCGCTTGTTTTTGTTTTTACCTGAGGAACGATGTGTGCGCATTTCTGTAATAGCCCATTCGCCTAATTACTTTGCGTAAACTTTTGTCACCATTTATCAGCAAGCATTGATAACTTCTGGTGTATAGTGAGTTTGGGCTGCTTCACTCTCATTGGACTGCTCGGGAAAAAAGGCAAGCTGGCATCCTCCATCTATGCCACTTGCTTGTTTTCATTTTGCCCGGGGGCTGCTGCCAGCGTCAGGGGCCTCTCTTTGCAATGTGACAGCTCCATCTCAAGGGGTCTGGCTCCCCATGCAAAAACAGCGCATCAAAACAAATAAGGCCTCCGCTGCTTATGAGAAAGCCTCTATCAGTACCGCCCTTCACCGGTGCGGCGACGCCAGAGCGCGAGAGGCAATCTTCCACAGTCTTCCGCGGCTCTCTGCCAGTCTGTCCTGCAATTCAGCATCATCTCTACGGGAGGCCCCCGCTTCTGTCATCCTATGGAACCACTGAGGAGGTAATTACAGATTTTGCAGCGTACAGAATTTCCGGAGACGGACACCTGCCTTAAAAAATTATGCTCTTCCGCGGCCGACTTTCCCACCCCTGCTCCTCCCTCCACTTTCTCTATTCCAATCCGCGGAAAGACTGAGAAATTCTGCTTCTGCTGATCCCCTACCCAAATGCTGCCGGCAACAGGAGCCTCTTGTACATTAAATAAAAACTGTCACCCTGGGCAACGTGTGGCACTGAAGCATTTATTCTGTCTCACATATCCTGGCACTTAGAATTATTTCCTTCATGCCTGATAACCAAATTACAATATGGCAGGTCTCCCCGGAGCCACGGGGATCGTTAGTGCCAGCTCACAACATACTTTCAACTGATGTGGCATTTCATGTACAGCTGCCAATCAAAGTCTACGGAAGGGAAAGATGCAAATGAGGGCGGGCCCGGCAGTGTTGCAATTATGGTTGTGTGTGTGTGTGTGTGTGTGTGTGTGTGTGCATGCACACATACGAACGCATGTATAATCCCTCGTCTCTCCCGAAGATAGACAGCTGCAGTCTGAACGCAGTTCCCCAGCATCTCACTGCGCTAACTCTACTCTAAATGTGGGGTAAGCAAAATGGCAGGTGAAGGGAATTACTGTAGCGCTGCTGGATTATGAGCTGTCGTATGCCTCTCTCAGGTCTCTGAGTGAGCTGAAAGCTCCATCCTGAGGTGGAGGCACTGTTCGCCGTGCGAATGGCAAACAGAGAGCAGTTTAGTGAACTCGTGGCTCTTCAAAATAAAGGGGTGACACAGAAAGACCCGAGTTGTTTTGAGATGGAAAAATGGTGACGTTGCGTTTGGCGTGGTGTTTTTTTCTCTTAAACAGCTTGGTGATGGGAAAGAGGGCATTGAGTTCAACTGTTAAAGCCATACGAATTGGTCTTAAATCATGATAAAATATAATATATTCATACTATATATAGTCACTCCAATAAACATCTGAACACTTAATCCACACCTAAAATACATGTTTGCATATTTATGTATATATTATTCTACCAATTATCAAACAAAGTGGGATTTCTTTTGAGGAAATTTAGCAAAACATTTAGCATTTCACAAGGCATTTTTTCTTAAGATGAAACAATATATTTTCTGATTGTGAAAAGTATGTTCATATGGAAACATTTCCATAGTTAGCTATTGTTACTGTACACAGGTAAACTTCTGTGTCATATTTACCCCCAAAGAGTGCATATTGATATATTTAAAGTGCATATTATGCAAAGTATTTTTTAAAGTAAACTTACTTTAAGTAAATTTAAGTAAAGTCTCTAGTTTATTAGCATATTTTTTGGGATAACGTTTGCGTTTTAAAGCACAATGGCATTTTTTACCTGTACAACATTTCATAAAGTTGTTTTACCTTTAATGCTTAAGAACAGTCAACGTAGTACTTTCTTGTACTCTTTGATCTTTGATGACTTTTACTTGAGTAGAAGAAAGTATTAGGTTTCTAATGTAATTAAATAGTAAGTGACACCAAAAAGTATCATGATTTGGAATGTTGTGAAGTAAAGTTTTCTTTACAAGGAGAGAAAGATACTTTAATACTCTCTGCCTCTGCATAGCTAAAGTATGGTATTAGCACCTTTTGAAAGGGTACCACCCTAGTGACCGCTTTAAGTAATAGCCTTGGGATGGGTTGGTTAAAAGAGATTGCAAAAATTGCTCAGATACGTGATGCACTAAAACAGCTCCAACACAGATGCCACTTGATTTGATATTTTGCATCTCATACAACGACATTCAAGACAATTTAAGTGTTACAAAAGTGTCCAAATGCTTTTTAAGGCTGCTGGCATTGTGCTGTTTAAGCAGCATGGTTAGTTCCATAGAAGGCTTTTATTATCCAGCCAAATTGCAGGGTAAAGACATTGTTTTCGCAGCAGTGGTCATGAACAGATCCACACTGAATCTGCTCAAACAGAGAGTTCTGCAGAATTCAACCCCCGTTATTCGCATCTCTTGTGTTTTTATGAATTATTTGGCTTATTTGATTGTTCTCAGCTGTTATTAAGATTGTCACACAATGCTTTTTCTGGTGATTAATTGGCATACAAATAATTGTGATGAATGATATAATTGTCTTGTTTGTTCACTTGTCTCAGAGTGTAAATTCAACACCTTAAGAAGATGATTTATGGGTTCTGAAATCGTAAAATCTATCATCTATTAAGTATGTTTCCATTTTCATTTCTACTAGTTTCAAAAGTGTATAATGGACCGAATAATGTTCAAATATTTTCAAACAATAATGAATCATTTTAGATGTGGTCGTGTCTGTTTGCATTATTGCTTGTATTGTTTCGTTTAATATACCGTATTATGTATTCTCCTAGCATATTATATAAAAAGAATACATTTTGTTCTTTTTTCCTCACTTTGATAAAGCATTTAAAGGTGGCCCAGTTAAACCATCAAAACTAGATTTTGCAAGAAAATCGTCTTTGTACGAAGGATTCATTTTTCAATGACTGTGCAACCAATGTGTATAGCCACCACAGAACTCTGAAATGAGTCTTTAGAGGTTCAGAGAGTTTTAACAGGGAAGTTATAGGGAATATACATTTATGCATACAATAAATTTATGGAATGGGTCATCTCATGCAAATGGCATGCTAAAAGACCCTCCAGCATCTCCACTTTGCCCAGTAGTCTGTATAAAAAGGTAATGCAACTTCACTGGTTTACTGACACTCAGCAAGTGAGATTAAATGGTTGGGAAAAATTTGCCATTACGGCTCTGGATGACGATGAGCGAGTCTGTGCACCAGGGGTTAATAGCACAGTAAATCATCAGAAGCATTTTTCAGGTTGCGTGAGTTTGTTCCTTTTTAATTTTGTTTTTTTTTTTCCTCCTATTGTTTCTTGATTTTGTCTTCATTCTCAGTTCTCGACGAAGACCCCCCCCCCCCTCCCCCCTCCCACACTTCTGTCTCAAAGTGATGCTTTTGTTGCATTCCAAGAGGTTGATAAATCAATCCATCAAAAAATTCTTTGCGGTGAAACTCAATCAAGAAAGGTCATGTCGCCGGGAAAAGAACAGATTAAATTAGCATTGAATTAGACATGGAAAGTGAGCTCTGTCAAAACCATCACCGAGCTCAGCACAATTAGAATATGTTAATTATGCATTTCATTAAGGGCCCAGGCGCTCTTTGAATGTGAGATGAAATGTCACTGGTGTAGGCAGCCGAAAAATGGAAGATTGCCAGGCACAACTTTCTTTGTGCAATGTGTGACACCTTCATTAACATCAGGGATTGCTGCTCTGATTAGACTTTTTGTATTAGTGGAAGCCTTAGGCCTTCAAATGCTTCGGGTTTTTTCCACCCTGACTGCAAAGAGGACATTGTCTGTGGACACTTGACTGAATTTACAAACCATAACACCACGTACAACAATATGACTTGTAATTCTTGCGCATTAATGCTACAGTTCCATTATTTGGAATAGCTTAACATTTTTTTCGTGACAGATGCTGTAATTTAGAGACACGATTTCAAGTAGTGCACATGAAATTTAAGCAATTTTGATGGACCAAACAGCTATTACGTGTTTCTGCTTGACTGCTCTATCCAGCTGAGCTTCACTGTCTGCACTTCCTTTGGTAGTCTGATACATGTGTATTTGCATAAGTGTGGATGCATCACTAGTGGTCTCGGATGCTTATTTTACCTGCCAGCTCTCCTGAAGAATAAATGACGTTCAGTTGCTTTGAAGGTGCAATAAAATTTACAGTAATTACAATAAACATTTTATTAGTGCATTAGGTGCCATTGTTAACAACATTTTACAATATTTATTGTATTTAAATATTATAACAGTAATGTATTATAACGAAATAAGATGTATAAAAATACATTAGTATATGCAGAAAACAACATTAAATGCTGTTAAAATGCAGTTTTGTTACTATTTATTGTTACTTTATGATAATGCTAAAACAGACTTTTTTAAAGACGTTATTAGCCTAGTCTTTTTTTTTAATGAAGGCTGTTTGTTTTAATTTTTTGGTGTTGAAATTCAGGTTGCAACAAGTTATTTCGACCTGGTAAAAAAAAATATCAACAAAAAAACAATAAAAGCCCAATAGAAACCATCACAGCAATTCTAATGGTTTCCATTAAAATACCATTATGAACCATTTTTTTTTCTTACACTAAAACTATTAAAAAAATTCCTTTTTGTAGTGTGTTTTGGGTACTTTTCCAATAGGATTTAACGTTCCACCAACAGAATCCATCATATACCAGTAGACACAATTATACTTTCCATTAAAACCAATACAGTTCCCATTATGACCATTAAATCCATTACATTTTATACTGTGGCGTGGGCAGGGTACAAATGTTTTAAGAAGCCACGTCTGTAAAGATTCAAGTCACAAGTGTCTGTTTCTAAGCATCTATACACAATTTATATTTGTATTAAGAAAATGGGAGAGGCGCTTTTAGATGAAGGATTTTTTGGGTCAGGTAGAATCTGTAATCTGACGGTAATTCATGATACATTTTTATAAAGGAAATTTCTTCTTAATTGAAGAACTTCCAGCTCTTGCCCAGTAAACTTTTTGTTTCTTTTCTTGCCATCCATGTCGAATTAGTGTCTGTTACTTTAAAACTGGATAATAAAGGGATGCAATTAAAATGTATTGGTGAAAAAAGCATCTTCAGATTTGCACTTAAGTAAATTTAATGTATCTTAAGAAATTTCGCAATTTGTTTCTTAAGAAGTACTTAAGAAGTGAATCAGTACGCGCTGATTTTTTTTGCCAACTGGCAACCCGGCTTGTGAAAATTGTCAGTGGGCGGAGTTACACGGACCCAATGGAAAAACAGACGTTCTGACAAGGAACGCTCATCTCAAAACAGAATAAATAGTGTTATTTTTCTGAGAAATAAGTACGTGAATGTTGATATAGCCTATGTTTGCTAGGGCCGAGTCAAAGGGTCCACCATCAAGTTTCTGTGATGTTCTAATCAGGTGCCAGGCCAAAACAAGCAAGCTAAATAATTTTAATGAATGCAGCCTCTTTTGTTTTTCCAGAGAGTCTAATCTGTTGGCCTTTTTAAAAGAGGCGTTTTAGGTGTACATCCGTTTTTCCTGTAAAGAAAGCCGACAAAATGATGGAGGCCCTGGCCGTGAAGAAAAAGGGGCTCTATCCTTCATAATAAAATGGCAGAGATGCAGAGAAAGAGAGTCATAACAGAGAGTGATAATGAAAAAAAAGTGGGAACCGAGCACAAATGGTCTGGCATTCTAGATGACTTACACTGAAGATCAGTCAAACTTTTAAAAACTTCATTAAAGCAAAATGAAAGTGCTCCCTGGCACTCTAAAATTTAATAGAAGATGCTTGGGAATGGGAGCAGCCTGCCAATTACGGCTTTCACAGCCTTTTTTCAGGGTTTAGATGACTGTCTGAGTTCACACTGAAGCAAATAAGAGAGCGTGTTTGTTCGTTCCTCACCCACCACATTTAAGCTGATGTTCATAACGCCGCACGATCACCGGCTGTTAATCTTATTCCTGTAAAGATCCAGAAAGCTGGTAATATCACTTCACGGCATCTCTGAGGATCAAGGAGCGCTTTATTTAAAAATATATAATTCCTTGTTTTGCGTTGGTTTAAGTGTGTTGGATGTCTTTTATCTGCTTTGTTCATGCATCTTAATATCACATTTCTGACTGTTTGTGCCAAGCGGCAATGTGTTGACTTTTCTAAAGCATGTGATAAATGATAAATTATTCCAGAGATAACTTAGTTTGCAAAAGGTGCTGTTGCGTTATGAGTCTTAGGGATGCTAAAATCCAGTCCATAGCAGTTGTTCCTATCCACAGAAACTAGGTGGCATCGTGTAATATATGTATTATTATTCAGTGGCGGTCAAAGCTGAATTTTTTTTAGCACCGCCGCTCCATCACGAGTGTCACATGACCCTTTAGAAATCATTCTGATATGCCGATTTACTACTAAAGAAACATTTCTGATCATTTTCAATGCTGCAAACAGTTTCGCTGCTTAATCGTTTTGTGGTGACTGTTGCGTATGTTTTTTTCAGCATTCGTTAATCTTAAAAAGCAATGGTTTGAAGACGATCTAGCTGACTTCGTAAGGCATTATGAAGACGCTATGAAGCTGGTGAAAAAGCACAATACGGGAGATAGGTACCGACGATAAGGTAGGATCGTACTCTACACGAGTGTTATCACACCTTACCGAAGGCACTGCTTTTTATTTCTTGTCTATATTTGTACACTATGGTATTTGCATATTAATCAGATATTTCAAAGCTATAGTAGTCAGTGCTGCGTTTTGACCAATTACATGTAATCTGGATTTTCCAATTAAGTATTTATTGCATTACATTACTTGTAATCAGATTACAGTTACTTTTGACTGATTAAATAATGGCTTATTATTTACATGGACACATGAAGTGCAGGTGAACAGTTATAGTTCTATATTTCTTCAGTGTTTTATTTTGATTGTTATATTCATTTTAGTTTCACATTTTCACGATTTAACTAGCGTGATTATCTGTACATTTAAATATTTAATGCACTGTTGATAAGAGCGAATGGGATTATCTTCTTTCTCTTTTTTTAAATCGACGTGATAAACAAGTAAGGTCAAAAGCAATCTAAAGTAATAGTGATTATATTACCTGAAATGTATAACGTAATGGGTTATGTTACTAATTGCATGTAATTCGAAATCAGTATCAGATATTGCAAGTATTACCATGGTATTCTTCTGAAAACAAGGTATTACATAT
The DNA here is from genome assembly GCF_018831695.1 of Puntigrus tetrazona. Classification (NCBI taxonomy): domain Eukaryota; kingdom Metazoa; phylum Chordata; class Actinopteri; order Cypriniformes; family Cyprinidae; genus Puntigrus; species Puntigrus tetrazona. Next base: position 1,829,317 of record NW_025047824.1, read on the forward strand.
TATAACATCTTTTCTTTAAATTGCTGGCTGACTGACTAGTCGACCTGGAAAGACCTGACCTGGCAAATGCGTTCTAAATCTGCATTATAAACTCTGTTCTGAGTGCAACACTGCATGAAATAGCAGCTAGCATTTGTGTTAACCTAAAAGTGTGGCGGATTAGGCTATTTTTGTTCCCTTAGCATTAATGTAAGAACTGACCCTCGTGATGTCAGAGCGACTGTTCATCACGAAGATGAATGCTTTGTTTTCCCTCCAAAAATGAAGCCGTTATTTTGAGATGTACGTTTAACAACGCAAAGAATCAGCGTAAAAGATATGGCGCATCTGACCGCGATAAATATCAGGCAAATGCGGCGCTGTACAATAATCTACATACATCTACAGGAAACAGCCAATCGGGGGAGAAATATGGAGGTCTGTGTCTGTTGTAAATGTATTCTGTGGCCTGAGGATGAACTCGGAGGCCATGTGACGTATGATTTACACACAAAAGACCACTGACTCTTCACGATGATGTATCTCTGCCTCCGTCTGGTCAGACCCAGTCCTGACATATAATCTTTCTCTTTAAACGCTGATATAGAGATAGATAACAGAGTGTTCTATTGATTCCACTGTTTTTTTTCACTGTCAGCTGGGACCCGACTGCTGTTTTAAACACTAACTTATGCTTCCTGTGTCTTGTATATTCAAAGGACGGTCTCTGCCGTGTCTCGTCGTACAATCGCACACTCTCTGGCTAACAGCTAAAGTCAACATGAAATCAAACGTGAGCATATTTACTTTCCTAGTACACACATTTCTGGTCTTATAGGGAACAATTCATCATTGCACGTTATGGCGGTTTACATTAATGCACAAAAGATTATAGCAATATAAGCAAGGAGCAATTGGTATGTCCAAATATGTTCATTTTCTATCCAAGATATCTCAATATCATGTCCAAACAACCATGCTATCGTTACGGTACTTTTTATGTGCTCTTATGATATTTACATGGTACGTTCAGGAAATTTAAAATGGTGCCTGCGCAAAAAAACGGTAATACCATGGTGCATTGCTTTATCCATGCTCTAAACAAACACATTTACAATATTTCCCAAGAAATATGGTAATAGCATGGCACAAACAAAATGGAGCAGTGCATAGTACTCCAAATAGCATAAAGCATACCATGATATTACTGTAGTACTTTTTCAGAAACATGGTAACCGTAGTATATTATGTATTATATAATGTATATCATAGCTCCAGATGATCATCATATATTTGCATACTGTGGTATTTGCCTCATACTCCTAGTACATCAGTGCATACAATGGTTTTACCACGGTACATGTTCAAAAGCATAGTAACATATTAACCATTGATAGTATAGTAACCATTGATCACTTCATTTGTATACCACGGTCTTATAGTCCCAAGTATATGATGGTATTACCATGAAACTTATCCAAAAGCATGATAATACCATGTCATCTGTGCAGCCAGTTACCATTATAATGATGATGATTATCATTAATGCTGCCTTCTAAAAACCATTTCCGTCATCATCCTCACTCGCTAACGCGAGTCTTTACTTGGCTGTCATGCGAGTGTGAAGATTTGGCAAGCAATTTATCTCGAGCTTCATGTTTATTCAATTCAAGTGTTTCCATATTAATACAGTTAATCTAATATCTAACATGTCCACCTTAATTACAACCTTTCTTCATGTGAACCCTGATCCGCTACAGTCTGAGCAAAGAGCAATGATTAAAGGAATCCTGCACCTCATTTGCACATCGACTCTGTAGGGTGCACACGAGGCGGGCGCTACCGCCACAGCGTACTGAATCAAAATTACGTGACAGAAAGTGGGTGAAAAGGGAGAGAGTTTAAATTCGCAGAGTATCTTCAAGCGTCTGTAGACGCATCAATCCCCGTACTGCGATCGGTCGCGGTATTCACGGGGATCTGAAGGCATTTGGGTCACAAACTAGCATCGCGGTCAGGTTTATTTTTTGCTTGATGATTTTGCAGCTGATCAAAGCGAACAGCTTGCCCGCACCATCACGTACATTCTGACTCCTTACGAAATTGTTTTGAAGCATTTACACCATTTTAAGCCTCCTAAATGTCATAATTCCCATTATTCATAGTCTGATGGCTTCAAAACATCAGAACATCTTAGATTCACCACACCGACGGGGCGTGGAGGTTCTTTTTATAAAAATGTACTAATAAATCTGCTGCAAAATCAAATTATCCACGTAAGTATGCTTGCATCACGCAGGCAGCGGCGGAAACCGAACTTGGCAAAATCGACGTCGGCTCACATTTGCAAATCCTCTGTCAATCTGTCATTAGACATGTTATAAAATAATGATAAGTGTACGCTTCTCGCTCGCTTTAGCGTGCTGCTCTCTGATGTTGATGCGCTGTAATGGGCCAAATGTGCATTGAAATTTGCCTGCTTGAATAAACACAAAACATTCTCTCTCTCTCTCTCTCTCTCTCTCTCTCTCTTTCTCTGTCTCTGCCTCACTTTGTATTTTCCTGATGACTGTGTGTTCTCTGGATCAACACTGACTCGGAGGGAACATAAAAGGGTCAACGAGCTTGAGGTTGTAATGTGGGTGCTATTCGATTTGGAGGTTTTCGGAAATCATGAGGTGTCGAGGACAAAATAAGCACACCGTTTCTCTAAGGAGGTGATTTAGGATGAGATATAATCGACGATACAAACATAAAACTAGTTTGTTTAACTTAGGGTTAGCGACACAAGCATAGGCGACGTTTTTTTGCCTGCTTTAAGCTTTCGCTTGAGGTCCTGCTCTGATTGGCTGATTGCCCTTTCATATTCAATAAGACCCAACTCTTACATTCATAATATTTGTATGCAATAATGTATTGCATGTATTTACTCATGCGCAGTTTTAGAAATATAAACACATTTATATTATAATTATATTATAAATATATCTGTGTGGTTTTATTATTATGTGGATAGTTTCAGCATTTAAAAAAATCCAGATAAATGTGTAGCAATCATAATGTTATCTTTCAATTATTGATTTATTTTTAAATTATTTTTATTTACATTTTATTGTACAATTTTAATTATATATATGTGTGTATTCCTTTTTCAAAAAGTAGTTAAAAGCATTAAATAGAGGTAAATATATAGCCTTGTTCATGTATATGTACATATATAGTTAATATATATTCAGATACATGGTTTTATATATATATATATATATATATATATATATATATATATATATATATATATACACATATATATATATATATATATATATATATATATATATATATATATATATATTTTATAGTGTATACTATGCACCTTTTGTAAAGCAATTGTAAGAATAAAAATAAAATTTGTGTATTTATATTTGACTGTTTTTAGTAATATTTTGGCACAATGTAAAAAGAATGCTTTTAATTGTATGTTTTGTGGTTTTAATGAATAGTTAATATAAACGTACAAAAACATTTTCAGGTAAATAAAATAAAAGCTTTTTACTCATACTGATAACAAAAAGTACCTTCATCTGATTTAGTTTCTACTAAATCAGATGCAGGTACTTTCTGTTATTTTGCGATTTTTATCTGTGGTTTGACAAATCTTGGTTTTAGATTTGCAGAAATCTTTGCTGTTCCTCTCATTTCTGTCCTGTTTGCAGTATCTGGGCGTGGATGAACAGAGATTAAATGAATCATTGTCAGTTAATATGACCACATGTGTGGGAGAAGCTGCTTTTACATGTACGTGATGTTAACACCTCTGCAGATGTTGACTCGGGTGACAGATGAAAGCTCAGCTCTTTTCTGTGAACTAAGACATCTTCATAATCGCAAACAGCGATGTCGATCAGCTATCTTTCTTTCTTCCTCCTACGTGAGCTGAAATGCGAGGTCAAAGTTGAACTAAACTCTTTTTTTATCATTTAAACATTGACAGCATTTGTGGCAGATGTCAGAAAATGATGATCAGTCATGAACAAAAAAAAAAAAATACTGTTTATTATAAGAAAACTGGTATATTTTTCCGGAGGATTTCAAAGCAGAAATGCGAAACTTGTGTTTGTGGCAAAGCACTTCCAGTACATTAATTGCTATTTAATTATCATTTATGGTAAAGTTGTTACATTTATTTATTTTTTGATTATTTTTCTGGGCAGATGAACATCTGGTGTGTTTCGGCAGTGCGTAAAAATCTACTGGTGTCACATCGGCATTAAGAAAAGATTGGATAAAACTACACAAAATAAGGTTAGCAGATTCCTAACGTATTCCTGGTTTCACAGATTTAATCCCAGACTTAACCCTAGTCCTAGGCTAAAATGTGAATGCATTTCAGCTGAAAGCAAGAGTTTTCATAAAAGATATTTTTTGATTATTTTTCTGGGCAGATGAACATCTGGTGTGTTTCGGCAGTGCGTAAAAATCTACTGGTGTCACATCGGCATTAAGAAAAGATTGGATAAAACTACACAAAATAAGGTTAGCAGATTCCTAACGTATTCCTGGTTTCACAGATTTAATCCCAGACTTAACCCTAGTCCTAGGCTAAAATGTGAATGCATTTCAGCTGAAAGCAAGAGTTTTCATAAAAGATATCAGTGCTTTTGCTTTGTCTTAAAATGCACGCCAGTAATGTTTTTTAATAAGGCATGTTTATTAAAAAATGTCCTGATTTAACTATGGCCTAATCCTGGTTTAGGTTAAGCCCTGTCTATGAAACTGGCTGTAAAGTTTACATTGCTTGACTAGGAACGTTCGATGCATAGATACAGTGTTAGTTACTTGTTCTTCACACGTTCCCCTTTAATACAGCGTCAATATCAGCCGGTATTCAGAGTGACCCAGACGTTAAATAAAAATACTGATAAAAATAGGTCAAATTCAACTATTCGGACAACTAGTCGCTTTGAGATGCCCATTTTGGACTTAAACATTGAAGATTTAATTTCATCTAAAATCATATTAGAGCATCTGCTTGAGTTACAGACATAACAACGTGGGAAAAAAACTAAAATGTACGTCACACGGACAAGTACATTCTGTGTCGTTGTTATGATAGTGGGGAACAGGATGTATGTCTAGTTTCAGTATTACAGTAGAAATCAGCTGTATGCAAAATGACTCGAGCCTGATTTTTGACCACTGAAAACGCGTAGAATTGAACAATTTATGCCATATTGAGAAATCTCTGGAAAACTGACCAAACATGTTGAGCTGTGCGAATTTCGTATGAGAAAAATACTTTTTCCTCTCAATTTTTGTAACCGTCGCTTTGCATATAGTGAAACAAAGACGCGCTTATCTCTGTGTGAAAATCAAATAGCGATGCTGCCATCTTTTTGAAGTGAAATTTCACTCCAAAATGATCATTTTGACCCACCTCTGCAAAATAGCGGATGATTTATTTTTTATCGTTGTGACTATCTCTACTATGCTTCGTCTTTCTCCAGAAACGAATATTAAAATAATAAACATTTCTGAGGAAATTTGGTCAATTTGACAGAACAACCCCCAAAAGTTGTCCCAACTAGTCAAACGCTGTAGGCTTACAGTAATGTCAAAATAAATTGATTCAAGAGCTACATTTGGCCGTTTTTGGCGATCTTCATGCTAAGCGCTGTGGTCCACGTTCAGCTGAAAGTCTATTCCATACGTCTCTGTTTCGTAAGGCGGTTGTGCCTCGCGAGTTAATTTAGTTAACTTTCAGCGCGCTAGCATATGGATGCCCTCGAATCTAGCAGACGTGAACTAAAAGCCGCAAAACTCCCATTTTGATTTCATGCTTTGCTTCAGATGCACTTCTAAAACCTCTCAAAACATTTTAACTATAGACGACGTGTTTGAAAAACAAAACTGACAGAGATGACAATCTGAAACCTCGCTTTATAAAAGTTTCAGGTAAAGGAACTCTCGCACTTTAAATAGCTCTTTGGCGTACAGCAATATCTGGAACAGCCCTCCATCATACCGTGTACCTCAGACCAACAGACAGCGTCATAATTTTCAGGGCAGTCGCTATTTTCCTCTTTTCCTTTCCATTTCTCTGTCTTCCTTGTGGCAAGCTCAACTTGTAATGGTTGTCTTTAAATATTCATTCTCTTTCATTTCTGTGTTTGACGCTGGGTCGGCCCAGAAAGACATGCTCAATGATTGAGCAGCGTCTACGTTTCCTTTTTACCTGCACGAGAACGTTTGAAAGGTTTTAGCAAAGCGTCACTCACTTCCAGTCACCTTTTCAAAAGGCCGGCTGAAATAAAGTGTTGCACAGTCAGCGATAGAGAGAAGCGCGGAGGAGAGACAGACGTGCTTTCAAGGATAGATGGAGTGTCGCTCTTCCCCCCCCGCCAAAAAAAAAAAAAAAAATATTGTAGACTCAAGTCTCTGAGCAGCTCATGTGTTACCCTTCAATGGAGATTACAGTAGCTCTGTATAAATATGCACCATATGAAACAATGTGTAACATGAAAATTTAATTGTATGGCTGCTGTAGTGAATTTAAAGAGGCTTGATCAAACCAGGTTGCTCGACGTCTTATGACTGTATGATTAGCCGGTTGATGTAGCAAACCTTGTTTTACTAGCATCACTGTTCGCTTCGCTATTCAGAATGACTTTAAATTCCAATTCAATTCGCGTATTTTAAAGTAAGGAAAGAAACCGAATGCGTAATTGTAATTCAGATACGAGGGGTTAAACATACATTTTAAACAGTATAAATAATAATGAAACGCGTAAATGTTATTTTGGCGTACAAATAATGAAACCAAAAATAATAAAAAAATACATTTTAACATTTAAATTTAACTTCTCAGTATGAATTACCAATAAACACCGAAATGTTCACATAGGTGGGGTTTTATTTTATTTTACTTTATATGAGGTTAATTTTTTTTTAATTTTTCCAAAAGGCAAGTGTGCATTATTTTAAATTGATTTTTGAATTTTAGGTAAATTCAATACTACTACTACTACTACTACTCATAATAATAATAATAATAAAAATATTTTTAGCTTGAATTGTCATTACATTTATTGTTTATTAACATTGTTCATACAAGTGAGGTACTATGACATTTATTAATTTATTTTTGATGCCTGTAATATTTATTCAACCTTTTTATAAGTATTTAATGAAATGGCTAATCAAAAAAAATATATTGTAGGATTAAATATGTGCAATTAGTCAAATAATTGGCCTCAAAACTTAAACACGTCTAAGACGTAATTAAATAACTTTCTTTTTTTTTCCTTTTTAATGGAATAACAAAAACCCAACCCTGCATTATCACCATCAAACATTTGATTTTATTTCTATAACAAATTATGCTTAGTCTGACAACACATTTTTAATTTACAGTAGATACAGTCGAGATTTATCCTAGTCTGCCAGTTCCTGATTTACACATCTGAAGCATACCTCTTGAACAAAGGTGCATGCAAGGTAAAAAACAGACAGCATAAAGACAGACGTCCCGTCGTGCCAGTCTTAAATCAAAGTGATAATAGCATCTCATCACACCTCTTTAAACAGCAGCCGATTTCACATTCAATACTAATAACTCCAGCAAAACCTCTTATATTCACAACATTTGAAAAGATTCACTAACATACATGCGATTATACAGACCTCTTCCCTGACTGCTCGTATCCCAACGCGCAAAACTATACTTCTACGCTGGCTAGAGATGTATGTGGTCAGTGCCACCCCTTCATTTTTCTCTTCAAAGGCGAACGAATGCTAATAGCGCATCCGAATGAGAGAGCGCGCAACAGTTTAGGCCTCCATTACAGCCCCGATGAAAGAACGGGTCCCGATTGCTAGCACTTCATCAGTGTGTGGTCCTGTCCCAGCGACTCGCCCGAGGGCCGGAGAGCTCCAATTGGAGCTGACACCGCCCAAATCTAAAAGCAACAAATCACACGTTTTCATTGGGCACTGATCTCCTGGCCAGGCCCTGTGCCGGCATCAGCACAATCACGGCTGCCATGCTGATTCCCGACGACCGCCCGACTGCTCGCTCCAGCTGTTGCTAGCTTGCAAAGCAGAAACGCGCCGAACGTGGCCTGTTGCCACAGACAGCAGTCTCGGCCCCTGCGTGGCGTCCCGGCACAGCCGCGGCAGATTGGCCATTGCGGGGCGATTGTGTGGTGAATCGTGTTAGTCCCGAAGCCAGTCAGAACAGTCAGCGGCCATCTTGCCAGAGCCTCCGGCAGCTATTTTCAGTCAAGTACAGCTTCTGTCGGCTTGAAGGGGGAAACGACAAAATCTCTGAAAGACTTTGGCAAGCCTACTTTTTGCGAAAATGGTGATTTTTAATGAAAATATGCTGTGTTTGTGCTTTACACAATGACACTTTAAATATTTTCTTATATATATATATATATATATATATATATATATATATATATATATATACATATATATATACACATATATATATATATATATATATATATATATATATATATATATATATATATATATATATATATGTATATATAAGACTGTTATTCAAAATGTTATTTTATTTTATAATTCATCTTAATGTGGTGGATATTTTATAGTACGGCAAAATATACAAAAATACAGTAACACCTTAGAATAGGTAACACTATTTACTACGACTTTTCCCTCAATAAATTCTTAATTTGCTGCTTATTAATCGTCAGTAATGTAGTTTAGTTAAGTTTAGGTATTGGGTAGGATTAGAGATGTACAATAAGGCATTAATATGTGCTTAATTAGCACTAATAAATGGGTAATATTCTATAATATGCACGCTAAGCAACTAATAGGTGTAACCGTAAAATAACGTGTTAACATAAATACATATATACGTATGTATTCACACCCACATAATTTCCCCATTATGCATGTAAACTGGATAACATACAAGGTACACATTTCTATTAATTTTGCAGTTAATTCTCATATTGTATGTTCAGAAAACTTTACATTTTGGGGTGTCCTCTCAACAAATTTGTCACAGTAAAAATAATTTAATTAGAAGAGTTAGATCAGGATATTAAGAATTTGCTTACACCAACATAGTAAATAGATTTTTTATGCTATTTTATACATTTTTCTCAGAGATAAATCAAAAACAGTACAAAAAATGTTATTTGTTGTATTGTGAATAAAATTTTTATTGTATTTGTGATCTCAAAGTTAAGGATCCATTAGTTTGAAAATACATTAAACCAAAAATGGTCATAACATCTCGGGTTGACTTTATTTTTGAATTAAAATAATACATGTTTCGTTAGTGACCGTAATGCTTTGGTAATGACCACAAGACATTCAGAGAATTTTAACTTGCATACTAAAACATGCTGAATAAAAAAAAAAATGCAGAACTGTACTAAAATTTAGTTTATTTCCCCCAGATATGAGGATTATGTGTTCCCAATTTTCGTTAACAAAACGATGACATATTCGGTTATGACAATTCTGTGGGATAACTCCCCAAAAAACAAAGATGTCACTGCTGAAACCTCACCAGATGTTTCGATAGTTACATTTTTAGGTACTTTTGAACCTAGATAACTAGCACAGTTCTCAAAAGTGAACGCATATGCAAATTACATGTTATGAAATAACTCCCAAACTACCTAAAAATGGTGTTCGGTAACTACCCACAGATTTTTCTGACTTTTGAACACATTTACCTCAAAATGATGAGATCAGTCTACTAACACACTGTAGCTGTGAGAGAGAGGGACAAAGAAATATTTCCTGATCGTAAATTTAGGGTTGTAGTTCAAATCAGGCAATGGACTAAAATATACGGTAGTGACATAATTTTTTTTTGTTATATTATTTGTAATTTCACCTTTTAAAACAATCAAAAGATACTTTTAACAACAAATGTGTAAAATAATACAAAATAGGGTTCAGGGCAACCACCCTCAATTTTTATATATGGTTGTGTATAGTGCGTTTGTGTTTTAATAATATTTATTATTTATTGTCATTTCATTTTATTGGAAAGGATTATGTATTCTTTCGGCTGGTCTGTCTGTGTGTAACAAATACATTACTTTCATATATCATATAATCTTAGCTTGACGGCGTACATTTTAACAGTATTTATTTTTAATCGTACCTTCACGTCGTGGCCAAATCGAAATCTTTAAATCGTAAAAAATCGTCATTTTGTGAACGAGCGTGGAGTTATTTGACGGTATTTAATTTAGACAGTTGAAACATATACAGGTTGAGCTTTTTTGTGAGGTCGGGCCAGCTAACGTTCGTGCGCATTGAGAATGGACTGATGACTGTGCCAAAAACTGCCATGTTGAGCGCTGCAGTTTCTCTCATTCATTTGTCTCCTCTTTATACTGTCTCTGAACACTCTCAAACAGTATATCAGCAGCTTTATGTGATGTAAGACTGATGCAGACTGTGATGTGTGCATGAATAAAGCATGTCAGTGCTGTATAAATGCGAGAGTGCATCTATTGGTTATGAATTGCCTTTATCAGCGGCGCTCCTGATGCTGACAGTGGAAAAATGGAACATCAGTTATGTGTTTCCATTAAATGGAGCCCAAAAGGCCTCGGGTTACTGTTGTTGGTACATCTCAATCTATTTTGACAGTCTTGTCTATTGGCATGTGTATATCTGAGCTAATGCGTGCATGAGCGAGTGTGTGTGCCAACTCCAGCGATCACGTGCAGGCCATCTGTGAGCACACGAGCCAGGAGGATGTAATGGGTCCTGCTGTCAGGCCGGTAGCCCTCAGGTTATCTGTCACTCACGGAGATATGAATTAGCTGTGACTCCATCAGGATTCTGCTTTCCCCCTCATCCTGTAAACATAGCCGGGGTTCACTGACCCAAAGCTCAAAACACAGCCCATATGCCCTGCCTAAACGCGCCGTCCCGATACAGGCTGCAAGCATGTAAACAGCTCTGGAAAGCCTGTAAAGTCTAAAAGGAAGTTACGACGTGACCGCACATTTCCGCGTGGATTTATGAGCGTGCGGTGATTGTCAGGAATCTTCCGGTAATGAGAGTCACGGCCTGCAAAAGCATGTAAAAACAACACTTATGCTGAACAATGAAACTGCTAATAATAAACAGTTACGGTAACTATAGGATAACTGTATCACTTTTCGTAAGAAGGTCTTCACATTGACCTGTTTATTTATTTGTTTGTTTTACAAAACATTGAAACATTGACCTGTAAATGTCCTTTAAATGTATGTATCTTATTTATATGTAGTCAAAAAAACTAAAATTATAATAAAAATTATAATAATATAAATATATATATATATATATATATATATATATATATATATATATATATATATATATATCATAATAGAATTTATATATATATATATATATATATAGAGAGAGAGAGAGAGAGAGAGAGAGAGAGAATTTCTAATAGAATTCTCAAAATAGAATTTAATAAACTTTAAAAACTTAATATACATAAAAAAACTGCATTAACACAAGTCTATGACACCAGTCCATTACCAATTGAATATAATTGAGTTATGACTTGTGATTCAGTGAGGGAGTGAGAAACGATGCTAATTCATTTCAAAAGAATCATACGTTCACAAATTGGAAATTATGGCTTGTGCTGTGATTTAAATGCTGGCTCATGCTGTCTGAAGAAACCAATTTAGAAAATTTGAATTTTATCGACTCTGGGACATTTAGTTACAGTCCTATGCCATGTCAAATTACGGTAATATTTAATTTACAAATAATAATAATAATACATTCCAAGGATGTCTGATGCACAAGATTATCCAGAGATGTCCTCTGCCATACTCTGCAAGCATAGCGTTTTGATAAAAATTTTGCAAACTAATTCATAAATAATTGGCGTCCCAGGTTAAACGACGCGCTCGCTTTTTAACCCGTCTCTTAGAGTGGAAAACTGTGGAAATGTTCCAACACAAGTCATTTTCCGAACATTTCACTCCAGGGTCCCCCATTATTTTGCTGTTCATTTGACATGTGACACTTAACGACTCTCTGACATTTTTGCCCACAAATTTGAGTTTATTTTCAGTCCAGTTAGTGCGCTTAAAATGCTTTATTTCTGTGTGGTTTAAAATCAGTGTCTGGATGCACACGGCCCTTTTCCACCGCTGTGACTTAATTAGGCAGAGGACTGACACTTCTCAAGTGGCTGTCTGACAAGATGATCCACACGGGCCCGGAGAAGACGGTACAAGCACATTTGCTGGATTAGGCATTCAGGGGGAAGCTCTGTCTATGTAGATGTGTTTTGCGAAAAATCTTCCTTCTAAATGACTAAGACTTTGAAATGACAGAGAACGCAGGGGTCCAAAAGCATCCGGCGATGTGGAAGGCGATAACCAGGGGTGTGTCTCAATACGCTCGCTAGTTTAGCGGCAAGTGCTCACTTATGCAGTGCAGGACCAGAAATGTTGTTTTCTTACCGCAAGTCGACAATAGTGATCAAATGTATGTTCGCCCCAGAGAGACGTAGGGAGTCACATCCCAGATCTTAAAAAAGGCCTTTGGTAATTGCCCAGCAATATTTATCAGGACAGTAATGTAATAATCAGCATAATCGCTTGTTCATTTACTCTCATCCTATTGTTCTTTTAGCATGCTGTGTTGCTTTTATTATTTTTTTTTCCACTGCCATCCCGTATAAACATAAGAGACACAGTTAATTAATTGCGGGGTTGTTTAAACCCCTGATTGTGTATCCGATTGGAGCTCGCCTTTAATGTGGCAATAAATCTCAAATGACTTTGAATTATTGTTCTGAATTAATATTAGAAACAGCTAATTTCCTCCCCCTGATTACAATGACGAAAAGGATCCAGGCCCTTAATGTGAATCTCTGACATTGAGCGTCTACCTCGAAAAACCATTTCAAATGTTCCCCCGTCACACGTGCCCATCCAGTGGCAGGGTCGTTTCAAATTTGGCCATTAACCGCAAAGGCTAAATGACTCAATTGTGAGTTACCGCGGCCGTGGCGCGCTTTCATTTGACGAGACACTTCAGAGGCACACTCTCAATTTTAATTAAGAAACACAAATGACCGGAATATTGCGTTCGTTTTGTCATATTGTTCAGCCTATCTTAAATCATCCTCGGGCTTCCATTTAAAGGAAGTTGGTATTCTGAAGCATAATGGCTCAACGGAGGGAATCAGGAATCCATCGGTGAGGCAAGGCGCTAAATAATTTATGGCTTTAATCTGTGCACTGAGGTGTGAGCTCTATGGCTGTAATTATAAATGCAAGGAGGAATTATTGCGGAATACTTTAACTGCATTAGGAGTCATCTGATGAGCTATCGTGATTGCCTGCTCATTTCCAACAATGGAGGGCACGGCGGTGTCAGGATGCGCAAATCACCAGGTGCTTTCTCCCATTTACTATCAAATGTCACTTTCCTGTTATAAAACAGATACGATGGGGAGTGGTAATTGGTGGCTTGATTGCTTAAAAAAAGGGATGGAAGTCGCATAAAATGTTGCAAGTTCAGAGGGTAATTAAAATTTTTCATAGTTTTGGAAGCTGAGGTGTATCATACGCGATTCTTGAAAGCCCAGTGACAGGGTTAAATGCTATAGGTGAGAATGGAGCTAGTTGTCTTACTTATTACTCCAATGAATATTTCAGAACTTATGTAGCCTTCGCTACAAAAACAATGATATCTGAATAATTCCACCCTTTCCCAGTTGTGTTGGGTGCAATCTGACATTAAATAGCCTTTTATTAACAATTCAACTATTTTTTAAATCACGAAAGAGCAAAACTGTAAGTAGTACATACTGTACTTAATAAATCATGTAAATTTACAACACATGTGACAGTCTGCCCCGACCTGACATTTATAAAAAAATGTCCTGAGAACAGTTCGACCTTTTCAGTTCGACTAGCTACCTGGTTTTACTGTGCTCACTTCCTTAAAAAAAAAAAAAAACTACCTACATGGTAAATTTAATCAAAACAATTTTGTAAAAAGGAAGACGCTGAAAGACAAGGATTTTGCTTTGTTCCAGTCAATAACAATGGATTTAAAGTGAAGACCTTTAGACAGTTAGAAAATGTTAATGCTTTATTTGTATTGGTATAAAAGGTGCAGTGTTCTTTTGTCTCACTAAGCATTTTCTGATGAGACACTTTTTTCTGCGATGCTAAATATACATTAATGTGAGACTTCCTCGTGTCAAACCTGTCCAAATCTGTAAGCCCACACACTGAATCTGCGCCTAAACGTGATTAAACTTTTATTAAAGTGCTTTTCTGTTCTATCGTTGCGACACAAACATTTTACAGAGCAAATATACTGTACATTTCAGTAAATGTTTTAATGTGTGTCTGGCTACCTGTCTGAGCACCTGTGTGTTCACACAAGTGCATGATCAGATCTGCAAATTACAGTTAATGCATCGATCAATTTGTTGTTAAACGTAATACAGTTAAAACTTGCCATATCATACAAATAAATAGTAGTCATAGCCAGAGCTATTGCATGCAAACATCAGCATTTATGTCTCAAGCAGTAATACATTTCATTACTGGTGGTGCATTTGAACAGGGTGCAAAGACTTACGTCAATGTATTCTTAATCTTTTTATGATTATTTATTTTCTAACAGTACACTTCATTCTAACCCAGCCAGTGTGTCCATTTAGTCCTCAATATGATGAAATGTTGACTCTGAAGTTGAAGTTAAAGCATTCTACGTAATGCTACTTGAAACATTATGGAAAAAATGGAAGGAAAAAAAAAACAAAGTAGACAATTTGACCCGTGTTTTATAAAAGCAGAGCAATTACAGTTATTTACCAACAAGATAACTACAAGTAGTAAAAATCAACAAAGCTACTCTTTGTCCATTTCCACAAACTGTGAATGATTCTCAGGGGATTTACTGTGAGTTTTACTCAAGTGAAGTTTGACCGCGTGATTGCTGGCAAATGTCCGACTGCAAAGCTTGCATTTGAACTTTGAGTCAGATTCCTCCTCTGTGATCTGCGAATCCGTCGGCCGGACAGTAAGCGCCTTTGAAAGTTCGGGCTCTGTTACTTTAGTCGCATGTTCTATGGGTAGTTTGTTCATGTCCTTGATTTGGAAACCCAGGTGGTTCTCCAGGTGAGATATAAACGCAGAGGGTGTTCTGAATTGCGATGCACAGTCATTGCAGTAGAAGACCGGATGACCAGTGTCCATGTTCTTCAAAAACTTGGTGCCTCCTGTTTTCCTAAGCTGGTACTTGACGTTGGCAAGCCAGTGGCTTATGGTGGTCATAGAAAGCCCGGTGAACTTGGAGATGTGCATCCTCTCCTGAGGTCCGAGGTCTGAGAGGAGATACTTGCCCTCAGATGTCTGAAAAAGGCTGGAGGCGAACTGGGCTTGAAGGATGAGCAGATGTTGGGGGTTCCAGTTGGACTGTCTGCCTTTACGTTTGTGAACCGAATACATTTCACTGGAGACGTCTTCGAATCGTCGCACGTCGGTCTCCAGCTTCATGGCAGGCACTCTCGCTGGCATCGAGGGTTTTGGGGTTGTGGCTTTTGGAAGAACCTTCACCATGTCAGCAATGTCAGACAGTGCATGTTTCTGGGGCACGGGAGTGGAGGACTGCAATAAGAGGGAAGCATTTGGTTTGCTGTGTTTGTGTTTTGTCAAGTCTATTGGCTGGTCATCATTTGTGTACATGAAGCTATTGCTGGGCCTGATGGCAGTAGATGCAGAGAGTGCTGAAACTGGTTTTTCTAAACCTCTATTCAGTTCTGAAAAGATGGATTGTGTGCGATGGGAGAGGATGCTTTCGGGCCTGGGCTTGTTTGCTTTACCCAAATGATTGTTCAAGACAGACTGTAGTGCGCTTAGAGGGTTTATGCTAAGGACTTCCTGGGAGTCGCTGACAAGCTCTGAAGAACTGCTGTGCCCATTGCTGGCAGGGGGGCTAGGTGACGGGTTCCCTCTGTCAGAGAAAGCTGGGCTCAACTTCCCTTTGATTGTGTCATTCTCTTCACTTACACAGTCTGCATCCAGCTTTGAAGAGGAGGAGGAATCATCTTGACAATCACTGTCATCATTCTCTAGCAGATCAAACCTGCTGCTCTGGCTCTCTTTGCTGTCAGATGCGCCACCCCTCTCCTTTTTGATGTCCGAATTGTGATGTCCCTGGAAACTTTCAAGTCCCCGAAGTCCCTGATAGAACTTCCCCTTGGGTGCGATGGCTCTGTGCTTGTGGTTGAGACTCTGCTTGAGCTGGATGGGAGGAGAAGAGGAAAAGGAGGCGGACTTGATCACCCCTGATAGCTGATAAGCCGCATGAATGCTGGGATAAGCGCTCCAGCTGGGGGTCCCTGTTTGAGCTTTATTGATTGCCGAAGCCACTGTGTTTGCTAAAGACTTGAGAATGTCACCGCCTCCGCTGGACCCCTGCTCGAGGTCTTCTTCTCGCAAGTACGGGTACTTGAAACCGGCATCAGTTGACTTCCGGTCCTCCTCATCTTGTTTGTCTTCCTTGTCTCCATTCTTGTCAGTTTTGTCTGGTGACATATCCCTCGGAGTAGCCCTCTCAGAGTCACCCGATGCTGTGCTCTTCGGAGAAACCTTTTCTCCTTCAAGTTCGTTGACTGCCGGCTCTGCAAGTGTCTGCATTTTCTCTATTGCTAGAGGATCGAGGGCTAGCTGTTTGCCTTTCTTGGAGGCTGAATTTGTTACTTTAATGAAGTGGCCAGTGACCATCATGTGAGTGGTGAGCTGCTGGAGCGTATCGTGGGAGCTTCCACACTCCATGCACTTCAGGATTTGGGATTTGCATGTCTCAAACTGCCATGTATAACTAGCACCGTTTTGATAGCCGTAGCGGTTGTTTGGAGCATTGGCGAGGCCGGATGACCTTTGTGCCTCACTGTAACCCGAAACGCCAGTTGTGGAGTCGGGCGAACAAGGCCTTGTGGCTTCAAATGCACGTTTCTTTGCTGGTGGGACTAATTTGGGAGTGATTACTGGAATAGGTTCTTTCAAAGGCACTTTCTGGTAATGCTTAGTTTTGATCATGTGGACGCTCAGGTCTTGCAGAGAATCGAAAGAGTGGCCACAGAACATGCACTTCAGCACCTTTTGTGCATCTTCCTTGCCTTCCATGTCTTGAAGGTTCCTCTTTCGGTTCTTGGATGATGAAGTGGAGGCAATGTTTTGTCTGTTGTGGTTGTCATCCTGGTAGTGGCCACTCTTGTTCATGTGTACCGTCAACTCCACCAGGGTGTCGTACGCTGCACTGCAGTCTTTGCAGCGGAAACGGCTGGCCCCCGTAAAGACAGCACCGCACGCTTTGCTACTTTGCCTGTACAGGTGGACGGAGCTGAATAGATTAGGCTTTGACACAGGTTTCGGGGACAGCGTTTGCTGCAGGGTTTTTGAAAGTGCGTCCTGGTGCCAGTCAAACTCGCTCTTGGTGCTCCCGTTGGTGCTGTCACAGTTTGCTTTGCTGCCAGCATTAGCAACCTTCAAATCTAGTCCAATCTTTGACCAGTAGGAGTCTGAAAGGAAGTTGGCATAAGCAGCCCTCATTTTCTCCAGGCTACTGTGCATGTCATCCTTCAGTTTTGAGCCCTGGCTCTCTGTGTCCTTCTGACTTCCTGGTGGTGAGGTCTTAAAGTCAGACAGTCTGTCACTGCCATCGCTCAGACGGGATTCCAGCTCAACCTCCTGGTTGGAGAGGACACTGACCGGAGAGTTCTGGAAGCTGTAGCTGCTTTTGTTGTCTATGTCTTTGTCTTCTTTGTCCTTGGAAGTGGGCCTTTCGGAATTCTCATCCTCGACCTGCATTTCATTTTCGCCCTCCTCCACTGCGATCGACTCTTGGACACCAACATCATCCTCTGGCTCGTATGCTGAAAACAGAACAAACGGAGAATAGGGCTGTTATTAGGGCTGTCAAATGAAATGTATTCGAATCAATTACATGATAAAGTGATACATTTTTTAAATATTTAATGGGAAAAGACCTCAAATGTACATAATTGAAAGGTTTAAATGCATGTCCTTCAGTTTGTGCATGAGTTTGTTACATAGGCACTATTTTTTTTTAATAATTAGATATATATTAAACAAACAACCCTAGTTATAACTGTACGAAAAAAAAAACCCTGAAAAAGGTTAATGTCTTTTAAGCATATATACAATATATGTGTGAGCATCAAAGGTTTATGGGAAAAACAGAAAAATACAAAAATGAAGTTGATGTCATTTATTATTAGAAATCGTGTCTGAAATACTGTCATCCTTCTTTAAGTGTAGCATTGTAATCCTTTCTCACAGAAGCTTGTGTGCCCGTAATCTTCTCCTGGTAATAGCGAGCAATTTGGCAGTGTGTGTGATTCATAAGTCACTGACTCAGTATTCCTAAGGTTTCATCTGTTTACACCAACTGTAAGGGTGCAGAGTAAAAGGTGATGAGCATTATCGCAATAGTCTAGTTGAATAAAATAACTATTTGATAGGAGCCTGCACATCTCAAAACCTAATCTAAAAGAGCCCCGTTTGCGATAAACTTCGTCTGAAGATACATTTCACTTTTAAAGATTAAACGGTTAAAAAGTGGGTTCACAATGTCTGGAAAGTTTTTATTTACTGTCAATCATTCTCATTCAGAATGAGGCAAAAACATCATAAGACCGCATAAATGCAGTTAACCTAAAAATAGTTAAATGCAACCTGGCATCCTTCTGATCCCTGCTGAATATTTGCTGGCTACAAATTAACCACTATTGACTAGATTCAAAATCATTTTCTAAATCTTTCATCACTTCTTAAACCATACTGTATTATTCACTTAATAAAATATATCCAAGGCCGTCAATTACATCAATGGCAGCGGTTAAGAAAAATCAAGATCATCTATATTTTATGAACACATATTTGGATAGCACTTTGAATTTCAAGTGCTATTACACACAGATGTGCTCAGTTAAATATACATAGGACCTAACAGCCCGGGCCAGGCACTTGCCTTTCATGTGGTTAATATTTTTCTGAGCTGGTGATGCTCAATGAGAGCAACTCTCAAATATGAGGGCTAAAAGTGCAACGCTGTGTAGCCCTCGCCATGTCCTGTGCCTCTGGATTCTGAAAATAAGACTTTTTATCAATATTTCAAAGGTGCCTCAGGAGTAAGCCTGGAGGTGAACCGATGTCAGCAAATGGATAAAGATGGAGCTGGGATTTAGCCTCTCCAAACAATCCCAAAGAATGGGGTCCCTCCGACAAGGGGCCCGTACGAAAGCTTCCCGACGTGCCACGACCTTGATCTTCCGCAATGAAGATTTCTCAAATGACTGACTCTGACGGATGATTGCATCCAAAAATGCGCTCATGCACTAGCGGTTTCCAAAAGGAGAATCATGTTTTATGTATTGCAATGTGTATATATAGTTTTGAAATAAAAGGAGTGAGATTGTGTGGATTGCTTCTCTGTGGTGTCTCGAAGGTTTGTAATCACTCAACCAGTCGACTGGCATCAAGACGGACACCAGTATTTGCTGAGGTTTAGATTTACAGGATACGTGGGATCAAAAAACGTCAAACATGGAGACTGAAATTAACCCTGTCTTCCTGTGAACTATTGCACAATCCTCGTTCTGTTACAACAAAATACATCATGGCGCAATTTCTTTTTTTTTTCTTCGTTGACTGGCATGTTTCTGCATATCTCTGTTTATAAGATGTTTACGATAGTTACGATCTAAACGAGCAAAGTAACCATGACACCATACACCTGAAGGAATCATTCGACTGATGTTTAGACTGCGGATGAAAGATAGACAGCTAAATGAAAAATGCATTAGTCAACCACACTGCATTTTAGTGAACATGTAATACTCTTTAAACTAATATAAAATCAGGACAGATCTGAGGAGTGTCTCATTCAGAGCAATTAAAAAGCTTTAATGCATGTTTCATTACTTGGACATGCTGCTAGATCCACTCAGCCCGGCAAACGTGTTCTTACACTTCAAGACGATCTAAACAAAATGCTTGCTAATTTTACAGTATTTTGACATATTCAGTTGATTTTGACATTCTATTGCTACGCAAACAATTACCTGACTAAGACAGTGTTGCCTATCAAACAAACTAATTTTATGGTGATTAAATTAAGCAGTTTTCTTTCATTCTAAAAACTTGGGGCATTCTGCAAACCGTTGCCATTTCACTTTGTATACTAAATTTATAAGATTCGCTATTAGACGCATAAGAAAATGTATTAGATTTTGATATGTTTCTAGACGCATCTAGAATCTAATTCTTCTGCAATGCCAAGTAAAACAGTCAGAAATCCTTTTTTAAATGCTGATTTACCTCTCAGGAAATTATAATAATTATTTTTATTATCAGTGGGTCAAAAGCTGGTCTGCTTACTATTTTTGTACTAAGAGGGTAACACTTTATTTTACGGTTACACTTATCAGCATGCATATTGCTAGAATATTAGCATTTTATTAGTGCTAATCAAGCACATATTAATGCCTTATTCTACATCCCCAATCCTACCCAATACCTAAACTTAACGACTACCTTACCGACGATTAATAAGCAGAAAAATTAACAAATTATCGAGGAAAACGTTAATACGTAGTTTTGCAACGATGTCTTTTCTGTCACAAATTTCTTCAGTTTTAAAATGAAGTCGTTTAGTTTGGCTATTATTTGTCTGCTAAAGCAATTCATTGATTTCCTTTAAAAAGACTATCAAGCTGGAACAGGCGACTGATGTGGGTGGCATTATTGCAGTCACCGTTCTCTAGGCTCCGATTTCTCCATCGTCTGAGCATCTGGGATGCACATTAATACAACCGCAGGCACATGTTAACCTTCCAGGCCCAGATCTCTCCGAAATCCCTTCGCGAATGCTTACATTTCCCTTCCTTACCCATTTGTAACAGGGAGCTGGTGTTAGCCAGCTTGCGATCCCTGCCAAGCGACAGGATTTGGGAGTACAAGATCAAACACAAGGACACCGCTCCCACAGACACGAGATACACCAGCCTTTCCCATAATCCACTGCTAGGACACGGCCACGCTAGCGGTCCAATCCCACCCCCCTGTTCTGTTATTGATGTCTGAGCCAATAGAACAACCGAAGCATAATTTGATCCCTGACGTGGGCTATTTGTATTAATTTCAGTAATATTCGATATGCATTATTTTGATTTGGTCGAAGCGGCGCACACACGAATGCCTTTCGTAATCGCGCGTGCATGGCACCTCGTTCATTTAACCTCTCAAAGAAGCCAGGCTCGTTCGCCGCGGGCCCGTGCGCCGTCATCGGGCTTTCTGCTCTATATCAGAGCAATGAAAACAGCCGTCGGTCCAACTAGGCTTACAAAATAAGGCACTGGCACGCCCGTGCAGAGATTTAGCATGTCATAAACTTCTGTAAACCCTCCAATCTGTGTCACAACAAATTTATATCTTCAGACAGGGATATTCAGAGGTCAAAAAACCGAAGGTGTCCATCATAAATCAGCCACTAAGTGTTTATAACATTAATCCGTTGGGAAAGACTCCTGGCATAAGACACCGGCAGCTGGATTTCAAAGAGCTGCCTGATTCCCAGCCAAATGGCTGCAGAAGAGCGAAGAGAAACGCTAGCATTAAACGCGCTTTTCACATCTGATTCATATATACAGTAGCGGTATTATTATGGTTTTTTCTTAAGAGTCAGTTTGTATTACTGTAAGTGTGATCAAAGGCTGGAACAAAACCGTTTTTTAATTGTAAAAGAGACAGTGATGCATTTCCGTTTTTTTTTTCGCACAATGGTGTCAGACGTTTTGATGAACCATATTCTAAACCTACAAAAACTGTAATGAGTTACTGATTTTGCACTTTGATGGATCAAAGTGAGCGTAATCTGTATCATTTCCTCTGGCACCGTCGTTTTAATGTACTTGTGAAAAAAAAATGTGCTGGCTTGAAATTTCATGCACCTAAAATGAAGTTATATGGGTCTTTTTTGGGAGACGGTTGAAAGAGTGCGATATTAAAAAAGAAGCAGAAAAAAAGTTGAGTGTAAAAAAGCATTGAGAAATGTAATATGCGTGCGTAATTTAATACAGCGCTTCAAAATGAGGATCCATCAGACGTCTGTGTTCAACTCTTGATTGAAGCAGCTTTTAAAACCAATAAGTAAAAATAGAAATGACACAAGTAAGATGTAACTTTTGCACTTTTCATTTGGAATATATTAGGTTTAGGCTTATTTTTCATTTTCTGGCTTTTTGATAGATGTTGTACAATATATTTAAAATAAAAAAGACAAACTTAGTCTAAATTTCTAAGACATTTTTTTTTTTTTTTAATCTGGTAGCCATTTATTTTAACAAACAGATTGTTTTATTATAATTAAACGCAATTGTTTTTCTAATACTTACTAATTTAACTGTAATTTAAAAATGTATACTTTATTTTTATTTTGTACTTGTAACCAATTACTGATATGATATACGTTTATAAATTGTTATAATAGCTAGATTTTAAACTGTTTTACAAAAAATATTTATACAGCTGATTAAGTATAATATATGGAATTAAAAAAAATAAATAAATAGTTTTGCTAATATTTTGATGCCGTTATGTTGTGTCCAAACAAACTAGTACCTCAATCATTTTTTTTAATAATAAGTTAAATATTAATATTAAATGTTAGTTTTTTTATTCCTTTTTTTCCAATTACTGGTGACATTTACATCATAAAAAAGAATAATACTATAAAAAGTAAATGTAATAAATAAAAATGTACAATAAAGTACAAATCACCACACAGCCAGCGTAGCAAAATTAATTTTATATTGTTTTTGATGCATTTTTTTGTTAATAAACCAAATAAAACAAATTTAAAATTTAAAAGCAAATTAGACGCATTTAAAATTAATTTAGAACTAGAATTTGTAGTACTTGGTAACCCTAACGTTGCAAAATAAATATTTTGTTGTCTTAACGTCGATGACGTCCGAGCTCATGCCACAGATACTTGATTCTAGTCAAACGTGGAAAGGGCTAAAAAAGGCCATGGCGCGAAAAAATACCAATAAACAATAATTCATATACAGCGTCGTTCCCCACTGCATTAGACAGCACTCGCACGAATAATACAGAGGGAACGGTAATAACAAGAGTTAAAAAGGCGCTCTTCGAGGCGTTGGGGTTTTCTTGGTGGACGTGTCCTTTTAGCGTGCCACAGCGGCGGGCTAATCATCCCCTTCGAGACGTGTGAGGTTCTGTTGGGGGTAAATCTGTCAGTCAGCGTTCAGTCAGGGGTGTGATTTGCATTAGTTCAAGGAACGAGCGCAACACTCAGGCAAGAAGTTTTCCCGCCTGCCCTAATGCTAATGTTTCTATCAGCACGTCATCAAACATTTAGCCCCGTAGCGGTAACATTTCTATCATCGATCGCTTCGGGAGGGCCAACAGCTGCAACATCTCCGGCCCTCCGCGAATATGCGAAAGGTAACGCCAGCGTCGCAGGAGACCCTCTAATTCTGAGGCGCCGTTGACAGGTCTGTGCCACTTCGGCCACGGATCTCCTCGCCGTCTCAGGCTACAGTTTTTGCCGCGCGGCCCGATCGATAGCTCTTTTTACTTCTCATTGATCGTCTAGCAGCAGGAGAGACCTAAGCAGAGGCTGTTATGACATTTCTAGATTTCCCCCTGTCCTTGGAACAATCAATTACACGCGCATGGCAATCAAAACCTCTTTGCAAAATGAACCTGCTCCGTGACATTTTCATCTCCCGGATTTATGCCACGCTTTAAAAAAGAGAGAGGGTGGAATAGAAGAGAGGGAGAGGGAGAGAGAGAGAAAAGGCAAGATTTTCGTGTCCCACATAAAAAGCCTTCACACACACACACACACACACACACACGCACGCACGCACGCAGGCGCGCTAACGAAGCAGGTCATGCGAGCGCTGTAATCTCCACTGCAGTCGCTGCTGCACAGGCAGGCCTTTGTTGGACACACTGCTTTGGCTATTGATTTTTGTCATAAGCTATGACAGCCAGGATCACTGTGGGTTTACCTAACTGTGCCCTAAATAGAGTTCAAGAGTCTTGCGGCGTGCCGAGCTGCGGCGCACGGAGACTTTGATAAATCGCATGCAACAGCAAGACATTCTCATTTAGCAGCGCCTGCCACTCCCAACACGTCTGCAGCGCTGCACAGGAAATACGGTAGAAGCAAGAGCAACGTGCTGTAACCGTTCAGACCGCCAAAGTTCAGAGGAGACTTTTTGTTTTTCCTACTAGGCGGTTATTTTACTTTATTTAATCTATTTTTGAAGTGCTTGTCATTTTTTATATTTTAGTTTGGCTTTATTTCAGTTTTATTTTTTTTTCTTCGTTTTTTTAAGCAGACGTGTTAAGCGCTTAAAGCGCTTTTGCCTTTTTTTAATCTAATTTAATTTCAGTTTAAGCGCCTATCCTTAACCTTTACTCAAATTTAAGTACTTTTAAGTACAAATTTCTGTTTAAATTTGTTTTTATTTCAGTTTTTGTTTAAATGCTTTATTTTATTTTATTTATGCATTTATTTTTAAGTGCTTGTCTTTTTTTTATATTTTGGTTTAATATTAAAATTTTATTTAATTTCTGTTTAAGCTGTTTTTATTTCAGTTTTAGCTGAATTAAGTTTAGTTAGGCTTTAGCAAATTATAAGTGCTTTTATCGTTTTAAATGTTTCAGTTAATTTTTAGTTAATTTTTAAATTTTATTTATTTTGTTTATTTTTAATTTTAGTACATTTTAAAGTTTATTAAGTTTTATTCATTGTTTTGTCACTTTAAAAATTTAAAAAAGTTAAATTAACTTAATGCAATTTTAGTCAGTATTTCGTTAAGCTTTAATAAATTGTATTAAGTCATTTTTTTTATATTTTTGTAATTTTTTCAGTTTTAGTACTAATTTTAATAGTTCAACTTACTCAGATTTGTTTCTGTTAGCAATTAAGATAGCAATGAAGGTGTAGTTAAGTACCTTTTAGAATTTTGTATATATATATATATATATATATATATATATATATATATATATATATATATACAATGAATGCCAAAACAAGAAGATTAAACAATATAAAATTATAATTTTATCATTAGTGGGTCCGTCGCGCTTTGTCTCGATAACCAGAGTTTAAAATGTTAGAAGTTAAAATGTTTAAAAATAAATAAGTAATGCATATATTTCGACCTTTAACTTAATTACAGTCCATAATTAGCATGCCGTCGGATGTTTGGCTATTTAGTAAATCAGTTCAAAGCACGGCTCTGCTGACGTGACGTCAATTAATACTTAACAGGCCCAATTAAATCTTCTCCCAGTGTACCGCCGCAGGCTCTCCGAGAGCAGTGTGAACGTTCTCCACGTCAACATTTACACTGACCAGAAGTGAGAAACACCAGATACACGTCAAGCGCAAAAAACATGTTCATCGTCAACAGCCTGGCCTCTGAAACGGATCCTAAAGATCGATCGAATACTTAAAGTCTGCCGAAGAGATAAAATAAAAAGCATTATGCTTAATGTTTACGTTTGATTGCCCTCCGCCTTTGTTGCTAGCGTCGCTTATTACGGTATAACTTACGCTTAAACCTTTGATATCAGTGAAAAGCGCGGCAGTAAAGTGTTGTGTGTTGTTTTCATGCTGAGACACACTGACTGCTCCGCAAACCTCTTCCAGGGCTCTGGCTGGAAACCAGGCGGCGGAGAGATTAGCGTTAATTTTTGTATGCATGACAGAGATGTTACTTAAAGCACATTACTTCCTTGACTAAACAGGAGCAATTCATGCAGATAAATGCCTTGCTTTCATATACCCACGCATTAAATATTTAATGGTATAATATAATCAAATAGAACTCAGGACTGGAAAAGCTGCAGCAATTGTGGTCTTGATTCGAAGCTTTTGAAGCGGCTGTGTCATACCGTGTATCAAAAGAGCTTCTTTGAAAGAACACGTTCGGGGAAATTAAAGCAAAAACCAAGAGAACGTTGTTAAGAGATCAAAGATTTTTTTTTTATGTTTACGAAAGCACTTTATGGTCACCGAGGCCTGTGAGCCGGTCCTTCGCCGTCCGTGTCGTGGACCTTCGTGGTCCGCAAACTGACAAACATTGGCGATCTTTTTCGCTGGCAAACAAAGTGCTCCTTTGAGACGCAGAAACCCTGCTTCCTCTCGGCTCACGCATGAACCGGGCGATCATGGTCTGCTAGCGATGGCAGATAGAGAGCGAGCGGTGGGAGGAGCTAAAGACAGAGACTCCTCCTCCTCTACCACGTCAAAATTCGACTGGATATTAGAAAAAGCAAAAGAAAAGTGTTTAGCTGTGTTCTCAAGTAATCTTAATGAGAATATTTGACGTCTTTTTCAGTAAAAAATAATGCAATTATTTTGAAATGCAATAATTTTATCCGAAGGGCAACATTTTCTGTATTTGTTATTAACAATATAATATATATTGTGTATTTTATATATATATGTAGATATATATATATATATATATATATATATATATATATATATATGTATATATATATATATATATGTGTGTGTGTCAATTTAATCATGCTTTAATTGGCAAATATTCTTTAACGTGTAATTCAATGTTTATTTTTGAAGTATTTTAATCATTTGATTATAATATTTGCATGTAATTTATGGTTTAAAATGCACACATATTTTAATCAAATTCAAATCAAAGGTTTTCATTTCATTTTAAATAATAAAATTGATTTAAAAAAATTAAAAATATAGGTCAAAAATATTAGAATGAAATTAATTTAATTACAATTTTATATTCATATATTTCTATAACATGTGTATGTCCAAAATTAAGATTTTAGAGCTTGTCCTCATTACAAAATAGTTTTTGTCCTAATTTAGTAAAAACTAAATTAGTTTTTTATACCTAATATTGCACATTCAAGTATTATTATTATTATTATTATTATTTTAAATAATGATGAACAATTGACAGTCAAAGTAAATAAGCAAGTGTACATATATACAGTGCATAACAGAAAAAAACACACTATACTGGCCTAATTACTCGCTCAAAAATGTGCTTGTTAAAAAATGTAAATGGAAGCTTTATGACATGAGCGCTACAGTGTGTCTTCATCTCTGTCCATCCATCGGCTGTCACCGGCTCCTCCACTGATCCAATAAGAGTCTGATTAGGCCTGATGGAGGAGCACTGGCCCCTGCGGCCCCCGGCCCTCCCACTCATCTGAACCTGAGCAGCCAAGCAAGCAGGGTGCTGCTAATGAAAGATCATCAGGCTTTGGTTTAAATTTCCTGATTGAATGTCAGTCAGGAATGTTTGCATGGCGCAGAGAGGCAGAGAGTGTGTGTGTGTGTGTGTGTCACGAGAGAAAGACAGAGAAAGGGACACGCTTTTAAAGGACCTGTCATCTAAATATTGCACTCTTTTGTTCAGTCAATAAAAAAGTCAGCCAAAGAAGAGACGGGAGAGTTTAGACGACAGAATGCAAAGACTGAAATACATTTTGTTAAGCATTTGCCTTCATTTATTAAAAGGCAAAAATGGGACAGGACATTTTTTTCAGCGGAAATCCAGCTAATCTAGTTTGACCTTTTTTTCTTTTGGACTATTTTATTTTAGAGAGAATGTGAGAGATTGTACAAGAATACAGGAAGTTATGTGCAGAAGAGGAAGAAACACTATCACTTACGTGAGCTAACAAATTTTAACTTAACAATACTAAAAATTAAACTAAATAAGCTTTATATATATATATATATATATATATATATATATATATATATACACACACACACACACACAGACACACACACACACACACACACATATATAAAACTAATTAAAACAAAAAAATCAAACATGATGCAATCCATCTAAAGCTGAAAACTACATTGCTCTCATGTCATAATATAATAAAATTATATATATATATATATATATATATATATATATATATATATATATATATATATATATATATATATATATATATATAAAACAGAAAAATTCAAAATAAGAAAATTAAATATAGTAATTTTTCTGTCTAATCATTCCTGTTTGTTGCTCCCTATATGGAAAAACAAAAATGCTATGGAAGTCTATGGTGACCAACATCTCTTTGGTTACCATCATTCTTCAAAGTATCTTCTTTCGTGCTCAAAAGAAGAAAGGAACTGGTGAGTGAATGAGGACAGAATTACAATTTTCGGGCGAACTGCTGCTTTAAATCTCCATGCATGCATAATGGTAATAAGACATTCCAAATATCCCGAAACGCAGAACAAAGTCGTGGCATTAACAAATGTCACAGGACGCACTGAGGTGAGAGAGCGCGGGACACCTCACTTCCTCTCAAAGCGCTCGCCGCTGTCCTAAATGAAAGAGGGGCTTACTGGTACAAACAGATCCGCTGGGACACGTTCCCCGTCCTCTGTGCTGCATATGAACAAAGCCCTCGTGTGGCCTTTGTCATAGTCACCTTGTCTGACATATATAAAAAGGACTGAACGTACCGATGATTACAAAGACAAAGAAGTGGGGTATTGGATCAGAGAACACAGAACTCCTCTTTTTATCTATTTCCTCTGTCTATTTAGGGAATTTGCATTGTAATGGGATTCAGAGGTTCTAATTGATTTTTCAAATTCGAGAACTTGCAACATGTGACCGCACGCCGGCGAAAGACAAAGCGAACCCTCTCCTTCTGACACCGTATGAGCCTTTTGACATCTATAGACTGTTTTTAATGAGCCGACGCTAAAATTAGGATCTTAATACGCCTCCAAAAACCGTTGAAGGTTTCATATAATGCCAAGAGAATTAAATCGCGCGCACGCATGAAGTTTAATAGATCTGAATAAACTGAGAAAGAAAATGTTTTCCTGCACCCTCATGTTATATCCGTACATTTCCCATATTATGCAAGTTGCTGCGTGAGAAAAGCATTATAAAGCATATCCCAAAACTATTGCATGATATTCAAAATCTTAGTTTATGAATAGAATTAATAAAATATGCTGTCATTAGATAGGTCCATGTTTCATCTCTGTGAAATCAAACGTGATGCAATCACGAAAACTACAAGGTTTTTATTGAATAGTTTCCCAAAAATGAAACTACTGTCATCATTTACTTGCCCTTATGTCATTACATACTTGAATGACTTGGAAAAAAAAATAAAAATAAAATAAATTATATATATATATATATATATATATATATATATATATATATATATATATATATATATATATATATATATATATATATATAGAAAATGCTGATCCAGATGTCCAATAACTGGTGTTATGCATTTAAAATATATGTCTATTCAAATATTAATCAAATTAACTGCATTATATGCAGATTAATCAAAATGATCAAATGATCTTTTTAGCAATTAATATCACATTAATATTTCCAAAATATCACAAATAAATTTTTTTTTTTTAAAAATGCCGATTTTATGGGATACCGAAACATGGGCCACTGTCGTTTTTAATTGTTACGGACAATAAAACACTGAGGCATTTTCCCAGTTCACTTTTTTTTTTTTTTTTTTTTTGGAAAAAAGCGAGACCTGGATATTCTTCAAAAACTCCCCATTTGTGTTCTCCGGGAGAAAAAAAATCACAGCGGTTTGAAATGACACGAGGGTAGGTAAATGATGGCAGAAATGTAATTTTTGCGCGAACTATCACTTTAAAATCATTTGCATTTTCACGTACCCTCCCTCTCCTAGCAGATATTCTATGGATCTTTCATTAGGTTTTGGCCCCCCTCCAGTCGCCCATTTGCCTTATACAAGCAGTTTTGTGCAGTTTTCAGCAAAGGATGCATTTTTTATATTCCAAGTTCATTAATAGTAGATAGCCAGTTTTTCCCTTCATTAAATACAATGAGACTTCCCAGTGTATTTGCAACAGAAGCGTGGTGCTGTCAGCTTCTTGTGGGACCAAAGGCTGTTTGGTGGCACAAATAAAGCGAGGGAAGACGACTCTCACGCCAAAACCTGCAACACAGCGGGGAGCGAACACCAAAGGGAGAGAGAGAGAAAGGAAAGCGCTTCCAAAACAGACCCTCTGTTCACGGTTACTATTCATTTTAATGGCGAATTTGTCGGGAGTTGTTGTCAAACGTCCTCCGCGCGATGATTAGGGACCGCCGTTCGCTTGAAAAGCACTGACTTCGGGATGCGCCGGGAGAGCGTTGTCACTCGGCGACAGCCTGCGCCGCAGACAATGGCTGCCCGAATTGTGAGAAGTGTTGGCAAAGGCATTCCCTGAAAAGTTTCCCCCCTCAACGCTACTTTTCTGCTGTTGGTGGATATTTTGTCGCGTTGATATCGAGTTGTTGATTAGAATGAAAAAGGAAGCCACTCAATTGAAAGGCCAAAAGCTCCCCGCAGAGCAGTGTCAGCTACTGAGAGAGATTGACAGTCTTCTTTTGAGTCAACTTTTTTTCCACTTCATAAAAGAGCATTGCTGCATGCGCTGTCAAAGGAGTAAAGTTGCCGTTTAAGGGCAGCGGGATTTCAAACCGCACAGACAATTTAGCTGGAAAGCGACGGAGAAACCACAACAGAAAGTACAGATTCTAACCCTGTTCTTACTGCATGAACTTTGAATAGCAGCATGAGTCACTTCCTTAAGTTTCATATTGACTTGATGGATAAACGAGTTCCCGCTTTAAATGACTAATACGCTTCTATCGTGTATCAGTGGCATAGGAACAAATTATCTGTTCCACAGAATTAAATCTTCATGGCTGTGATGACACAATGAGTAAATTATTCCAAACAGAAAGCAAATGATTTATCAGACTACCCTTTTGTGCTCTTGACCTTAGGCAAAAAAAGCTAAATGAATAAATATACAGTATGAAAAGATCCTTTATAAATAAATGATTTGTTTAAAATAGCTGTACATTGTGTCATTGCTTGACATGTCATATCAACATCCGTTCACTAACCTCAGATCTCTCTGTAACACCAGTACCAGCGGAGACATATCTGTCACATCTTAAAATGGGTTAAGATGTAAGTGACAGATCTATTTATATTAACAAATACATTGATATCCTGTTTTTTTAATTAGTTTTGTGGATTATCCCTATTCCAAAAGTTCCTCTTTTTTTTTCCCGACACCTAATTCAGAGTGACCTGCTTTCGGCGCTATTGGTGTTAAGTTTCTAAGTGAATTACTTATCAGTCTACATAATGATCACATCCACCCCTCGGCCCTTTTGAGATTCCGGGCCGCTGAGGGGTCTTAACCAGTAATGAAGTGGGAGGGGGTTCTGCTTGCTAGAACGGAATGGCATGGCCCCTTCCTCCACAGCACGTCTGAAAGTGGTTAATTTATGGAAGAAGAGTGGGGAAGGGAAGGCGGCGATATGGAACACGTAGCCCCGCGTGACTGAAGGTTGTGCACCAGCAGGGGGAGGAAGACGAGGAGAAAGAGAGAGGGAGATACTGAGAGAGAAAGAGAGAGAGAGAGAGAGAGAGAGAGAGGAGGTGAGGGAGGCGGGGACCAGAGCGACAGAGGAACGGTTAATGGAAATGAGTGACAGGCTTTCAGAATGATTTACAACGGGCGGGCGGCGGCGGAGCCCGGTGCTTTGATGGATGATCCTGAAAGACGGCGAGCGACCATAAATCATGTCTTTGAATCATTGACAGAGATAAAGGAGGGGGCGAAAAAGCAATGGCATTGACGTTCATTCTTCCAATAATGTACATTGACGAGTTACACTACCGAGCCTTAATTAAAAAGTGAACGCGAGCTCCACTCTCTCTCGCTCGCTCGCCCCCCCTCTTCTCCGCGGTGATATCAGCGGTAATTAAAGATGCGTCGAGGCCCCGTCCCCGGTCTTGCTCCCACTTCCGCCCGTGGCTTGCAGTGGCCAGATTAGATAGACGCTTGGCGAGGAGATAACGTCACTCCCCCTCCTCTTCTCTCAGCGAGGGGCCTCATTGCTCAATGGCTTTCCACTTCACGAAACACGCACAAATACACACCTGCTTTCCCTCCCGACTAGCTGCTACGAGTGTTTTCTACATCCCTACGCCGTCTGTACAGGTGTCTGACTGGGACTGCGTCTCTAAATTCAAATATCCTGGCACGGCTCGTAGCAGCGCCTTTGTAAAAGCAGTAAAAAAAACACCGTCCGCTCACAGGCGCTGGACGGTTTTCAAGCTACACGGATTTGTGCGAACAAATTTCTGAGGGCGGGCCCTTCAGAAGCGACTCTTTTCTCCAATAAAGTGACGGATGTCAGGAGTAGAAAGGGAAAGAGAAAGAGAAAGACAGCGAGACAGGAGAACGGGATAGAAAGATAAAGCTGGGGAAGAGATGTGCCCTGTAGAGGCGGTGGCAGGCGAACTGAGGAGGCAGCATTCCACATCAGCTGGGATCCTCCAAAGTGCATACAATGAAGCAGCGAGGTGAAAGTAATCCCGAACATCTGTCCTGGGCGGCATGCACGCGCCGCCTGTTTGTTCCGTTCGAGGAAAGAGGCATTAGAGAGGGAGGATGGGATCAATTCATGCACTACTTCTCCGAGGGGATCCAAGCGCAAACGGTACTCTGCTGTTATACATAGCCTGGAACAAGATGGAGACGGTTGCAGAGACAGGAAGGAGGTGAAGTGCGAGACCCTGGGACCCGACTAAATGCTGTTCGGTTGCTGCATTGAGCGAACATGCTACGTGACCTCCCTGCGGGAAGTGTGGCGAGGCAGCTAAAACCCGCGAGCGAAAAGAAGGTTGTTGGTTCAAGTCCCACAATGAATTTGCCTTATTATTACTTTTATATAGCAAAGCAGAACATTTGATAGATATGAATACATGACATGTTTTGAGTGTGTGGAAAGCAGATACAGGGTATAGATACAGGGATAGAAAGTTTCAGACATCCAAAAACACAACCGGACTTCTCGGAAGTACCGATTAACGGATGCCTACATCAAAAGTGTGTCATGTAACCGAAGGTGAAACCGGAATAAGTTTTATATATCCTTGCATTTTTCTGCATCCTTAGGTTGAATCACCCCCATTGGAAACATGCGACTTGCTGTGCGCTAAAGTGCTACTCACTGACTTGCTTACATAAATCCTTTGGAATACTGCATTGTTAAGGATTTTAATGACGGTACTGCCATGGCTTTGACTCATCATCGCTGGATGTGAATCTAAATGTCCAGCCAGGCTTTGACGACCAGTGAAACCGTGATATGAACAATGAGGCATTGAGATCTCAGATGCTTCTTTTCCTGCTTCTTATGTCACTGTCCTCAGCTGTCAGTGCTTCAAAAGACACAGACGTGGGCCTTACGTCAGAGGCCAGACCTCCTTCTGACTTGGCCACTTAGTGCAAGTCGTGCCTGAGACTGTAACCTTACACCATGGCTCTGTGGGAATTTGTGCAAGTGTGTGTGTTGTGAGCATACTAAGAGACACAAAAATGTCCCTCCAGCTGGACGATGACATTTTGGCGGTTCCGAAAAGAAATTGCGACAACAATAGTGCTCCTGTGGCGCAATACTGTGGCACACACACTACTGGGGCCTAGAGAGAGGTAGAGAAAAACGAGGAAGTGTCGCACCAACCGTAAAGTCTAGGTCTGGGTATTCAATCTGGTAATTATTTTTCGTCGGATTCTGAAGTTGTAAATCTATCATGTCGGATCCCATGCTGACATTTTCAAACATAGCTTGATGGACACCTGAAGTAATTACATGTCATTCCTCTGTTTGAAGGTTTCCAGGTTTAGTGCCACATCTTTCTATCCGTCTGCTGTCGGCAACCTGCAGTGACATAACTCGAATTTGATTCTATCAAAAAAAGAATGCACCCTTGATTTTCGACAAAGATGGGCGCATGAGGAATCGCATACTGTGATGCGAACGTACCAAGAAACTCAATAAACTTGAGAGAGACTCTTTGTCTTGGAGTATTTACTCAACTCGGGGCCCTGTGATCTTAAATGGTCTTAAAAGATGATCCATACAATAATGAAGTCCGCTCTCCTGTTGGCTGGCCTCCCAAACGCACAACATAATCAAAGCAAAGTCACTGGGGGATTCTGTGGAGCTGCTCTGTGTTTGACGAGCAAACATTCGTTTTATTTGTTTGTCACGGACCTCTCGGCAGAGCCCACTAACGACGGCGGAATATTAATTGATGTATATGGAATGTAAATACAATTCTGGAAGGTAAAAGTGCTGCGACGTCAAAATGATGCAAGTGTCAAATTGACGTATACTCAACCTGAATTTAACCCTGAGGTTTATCAATCTCAGATCAGCAGAGGAAGTCATAATGAGACCGCAGTCTTGTTCGGTTCTCGCCTACCCACGCACTTGCTACAGCGCGGATCCCACCCTCTCCCCTCCACACTGGGTCAGACCACCCTGTTTGCAGCGGTGGCGGCTCAGGCCTCTGGACTTGCTGTCTTGTTGTTCTTGGAATGCAGTGAAAGCAAATAGCTGCTTAAATGGCCCCCTTCGTTCCCAGACAGAACCAAAAAGCTGTAGAGCCATTCATCAAAAGACTCCGACAACCTGCTCCTCTACCTCCCCCCTCCAGGCACGGCCATATCCCCTCTCTGGGTTTTAACTAGGACTCCATATCATTCCAGAAATGACAAATGATACTTATATCTGTGGCCTGTGCCGAATCAATAGGCATGCAGAACGGCTATCCATCTTGAGAGCTATCGACAGCTGCTGCCTGACATCAGGGGAGAAGCGCCTGGTGGCTTTATTCAACAGTGAGACAAAGCTAATGGCAGCATATATTTTCCCTGAAGTTTGTAAACCGACCGTCCTGTCCTCAGCAGTCCGAGTTTATGGCTTTTAATTTTTTATCTAGCCACTTTTCTTTAGTATACTGTGCTAAAGTTATGACAAACCTTGTGACAGAGCAGCTAGCAACACAGCAGCTCTCTGCCTACTAGATTCACTGCTACGATAAACGTATTTTCAAAAGATTTAGGAGGATTTCTTTCAACACACATTGAGCCCCTGTCAATTTTATAAATTGTACTTGTAATCTAGCCTCTTCTACTTAACTAAGTTACGATACCTTGTATTTACAGCAGCTAGTGGACATTATGCACACATTACCTCCAGCTGGAGTTTATGAATTTATTTTCTATAGTGTATGGTGCTAAAGTTGACAAACCTTGTTTTTATCATAGTGCCAAAGCAGCTCTTTGCCTACTAGCATCTTTGCCACAGTGAGTGCATTTTCTTTCAGCAAACATCAAGCCCATTTTGATTTTATAGATTGTAATTTTTATTCAGCCTCATTTTTATAGTATACTATGCTAAAGCTATGGCGAACCTTATGTTTATCACAGTTAGTGCCACAACGGTATTCTCCTACTGGCTCTCTTGCTACCTCTTCTTTGTTGCAATAGGTACATTTTCAAATGTTTTAGGAGGGTTTCTATCAGCAAATACTTTGAGCTTATAGTTTTGATTTTTTATCTAGCTGTTTTTCTGTTGTATACAGAGTTACGACAATCCTTTGACAAGCATAAAAGTGAAACACTCCCTATGAAAGCTAGCTGTACAATTATGACCTTCTGTAAGGGTATGTAGGTTGCGCGCAAGGCTAGCACCTGCCTGTGTTTACATGGCAGTTTATGCTGCTGTGAGCTGATGGTGGAGCGATACGGGCCCAGGCTGCACAGCACCGTCTGTATCGCAGCAGCTGACAGATAGCACTTCAGTCCAGTTTTAGCTGCACCTTCTCTTGAGGGACCATGATTGATGACTAGCACTGCCACCTATATCCATTTTCCCCTCCGATCTCTCAGATTCTCTCAGGCTGAGGGTTCAGTGAGAGGCCCACAAAACACATTTCCTAAGATTTTTTTAAAGCTTTTTATGTCAATGAAGTTAACAAAACATGAATTTTGCATTATAGGATTTTAAGGAAGCCTGCAAACCTGGGATTAGCATAGAATGGTTTAGATTAGCATAGAATGATTTTAATATAAATCGTGAATACAGAAATGATCCGAAATGTATCCCTCACTTATTATTGGCAAGAAATTGTCAAATCAAGTTAATGTACAAAATGGTTACAAAAATCCAAAGAAAAAATATCACTACAAATGCGATTTAGTTCTTATGTGTCATGTTATGTGTACGAACTGTCAGTGTTTCTTAATGATATTTATGATACCCTGTACAGGGTAAATAACAACGGTCCTATTACTGAGCCTTGCGGTACCACATTCATAGAATACAGGATCAAGTGTTTTTTTCTAAACGAGGCCCCAGGATCCCAGTGAGACTATCAAGAGAGGAAAAACAAAAAATGCCGCAGCTCAGACAAAAGACAGTCCTCTGTGTTTTTGTTATAGTCTCAACTGTTTGGACGATGGTCTGGTGTACTACATCTTTTGAAAACCGAGCATCCAAGCCATCAATTTTAACAATGCCACCATAAACGTGTTAACGAACACTTAGCCTAGCCATCTGGAAGACAATTACACAGGAACAAACATACCAGCTCAGCAACTAAAGGTTGGGTCATCAATCACAGACAATGGTCACAATCTAGATGACTGTTTCTGCTGAGACCCAACCTAATAACCCAATGAACTGCTGTGTCCAGAAGAAACAAGTTTTAGGCCCTTAGCTTTTCAGTATGTTAAAGGGCATAACAATGAAATAGCTGTCGCCTACGTTTTGTCATTGTATTCAAATGAAACCCCGCTAATTGGTTTGTTTTACCCAGCAACTTCACTGAAATCTTGCGTTACGTCCATAAGTCACGAATCAACAACATACGCATATACTGTACATATTCTTGATTAAAGCAGCTGTGAGATATCTACATCTAAACAGTGGAATTAATTCTCCAAGGTGTCCTCCGGTCAGACGTCCACAGTTAAACCAATCCTGCTCTTCTCTTTGAGTAGCTTAATTAATTAACATTTTCTCTTTCTAATTGCAATCATGCGCCCCTTGGGGAGTCATCAAGGGACTATAATTGCAATTACACATTTGGATGAGTTGGTAAAACAATGTCAACGTACACACCAAATCTGAAGAGATACAGAGCGAGGGCTTCAAGTGGGTTAGTTACGCTTTCTTGGCGTGGGTTCTTTGATGGGGAGATACTCACAGATGCCGCATATGTAAACAGCGGTAATCAAAGGACAAATCTAATGAGCTGTTTAGGCAACATTACATTCATTAGTTTCAGCGTTGGCGAGTAACTAACTAAAATGAACAACTGAACTAACTAACAGCTTTCTTCAGTATCTTATGTTTTTCATCTCTGGCCTATCCACAGTTGTTTGCTTTCTAACAAACTGATAGTTGTGCAACAAAAAACACATTGCAAGGGGATAATCAAACACGCTCTTCACCTCTTTCTCAAATAAGTTAATTTGGATACAAATGAATAAGTTCAAGGAAACTTATTGGGTTGACTTTGTTTTGAGCAGCTAACTTGTCAAGCTTCACTTTCAAAGTGGTTTCCTCAACACTGATTAGTCTGTATTTTATTTATAGGATGCAATGACAAATGATTTCTCATTTATCTATCTGCGAATATCCTGATGTTTGATAAGCTCTCATCTCATTTTGAAGTCATTATAATGGATCTGAGTAGGACGTCATTCTCCAACCCTTCCTTCTGAACATGCTTCACTCGCCGGTGGTTGATTCTCACTTGAAGTCTCTTTCTTCCTGCAACGCCCAGCTGAGACCTCTTAAGCTGCGGAGACTGTCTAATATACCCACTTACCCCAGAGGAACCTCTGATTCTGAGTACAGTATGCCGCCCTGAACCTGACAACATACCAACCACAATTAGGAGCTGCATGCAGAGAGAGAGAGAGAGAGAGAGATCGGGGTTTCCTGATTCAAATCCTACACCCAATCCCGATCATTGCAGCAAATAAAAAGCACTCTGGGTAAGCCAGATCCCCGTCTGCCCTCCCCCAAACACAAAACATGAATAAGGTGGTGAGAAAGAAAGCCTGACAAGGGTAACCAGACCCCTGCTGGGTGTGATTTGTTTGTGCGATCACGAGACTCTTGGGTTTACACTTGTACACCACAATGGGAGGTAGAGGTTGTGTTTTGTCTCATGTGGGTAAAAAAACACAAGCACAACACTGTGAGCTATCACAACCTTGTCTTTGAACAATCACTTTATGTGATCAATGCTTATGAAACGTCAAAATCGGCAGTCTTCGTGACAGGTGCTGAGCTTGATTGGCAATGCTGTATTTGATTAAGAGCGAGTGCTGCTTTTCCGTTGATGGCAAAGCTTAGAAGACGGCAAAAACGTGTATTTGCTGTAAACCTGACAGCACCGAGATGATTGTATTGGTATAAAAGATTGTATTTAAACAAATAGCAAGACTTAAACTAGATTTTTAGGTTTTTATTTTAGAGAGAAAATATGAGTGGTGCAAGGCCTCACTGTAAGAATATATTTACAGTGTGGCCTATAATAAGTTGTAAATAAAAAAAATACAGACTAAATACTGTTTTAGACCTTCTACTTAACGATTTCATACTTAATTCAGTGTTATTTGCCATTTCTTTGTTTTTATTTACACCTTTTTTTTCCTTTTTACAAATTAGTGGTTGTTTTTACCAAAAAATACTACTACTGTAAACTTGTAGTAGTTATATAAATGTTAAATGTTATATAATGTTCAGTTGTCATTTTTGTAATAAAAAGATCCTAGTGCTTTATTTGAATTTGAACATTTAAAAGGAGAAGAAAAAATATTCATTATATCTGTAATTTAACTTGTTTGCTTGTAATTCCTTTGTAAAATTTATTTGCAAATTAAGAGTACATTTTTTCATGCACACAAAAATTGCCAAATAAAACAGAGATTACTGCAGTAAGCATTTCAACTTCAAATTTAACTTGGAAATTTCAAGTAGACGAGTTTAATGTTTACAAGTTAAAAAATTTACAAGCACTTTCTTAGAGAAACTTTTATTCTTTCAGCGTAAATCCTACTCTACTTAAACTGGTTGTTTGCATGTTTCTAGAGCGGTTGTTAGGTGGTTGCTGACCTTCATAAGTCAAAAGAGCCCACCCACCAAGTACGATATTCTTTTTTCTTCGCTTATTTTTACATTTGCCAGATGAAACTGGCAAGTTTGATCTATTAGAAAAGCAATGCTCCAACAATCCCAGCAGGAAAAAAATGCAGGACGAGTTGCGCACCCGGGTTTTCTACATATGGTATGGGGTTTGTTCAAATCCCTAACCCCCGAGCATGCAATAGCTACG
The DNA here is from genome assembly GCF_018831695.1 of Puntigrus tetrazona. Lineage (NCBI taxonomy): Eukaryota > Metazoa > Chordata > Actinopteri > Cypriniformes > Cyprinidae > Puntigrus > Puntigrus tetrazona. The sequence goes on from NW_025047824.1 coordinate 1,868,676, forward strand.
CTTTCTTTAGCGAGGCGCGCAAATAAAAGTGCATTAATGGCGATTGGCATTCACAGGCGACAGATTAGAGATGATTTGCAGACTAGTTACTATACTCGCACGTAGCTGGGAGATACAAATCGCACCAAAAGCATTTCTACCCATTTCTGCACCTCGCAAACCCACCAGAGTGCTTTAAATCCTCAATTTAAGACAGTGAGGGATTGACGCAGCCAGTTCTTAAGCACACGGGGAAAAAAAGCTCCAGGAGTCACTCATATCCCCTTGCTGAAAAACCCCCTCCATTTAATGATCCTCCACTAAGGAGAATCTACACACCTCCGAAAGAATTCAAATCCCTTTTCCCACAGCCTCTTTCAGTCCGTATGATAAATGACACCCGTCATTCCGCCGTTGCCAAACAGCACAGAGGGGAATTGTACTGATATATGATTCACAAGAACAGGAAATAAACTCTCCCTTTCTCTATCGCTCGTTCTTTTGCCAACTAGGGCGGACCTGGACAGTGTCAAAGCTCGGTCATATGAGGGAAGAGACAGCCGTGGACCCAAAAAGGAAAAAAGACGGCAGTTTTCGAGAACGCCGTCGACCTGCGAGCAGATGTTGGACCTTCCAGTGACTCAAAGAAAAAAAAAAACCCACACAACACAGCGCTGGTGAAATAAACGGTAAGGAATGTTAAAAAAGGAAATGCGTACGAAGGCCTGAGTGATGTGTAAGTATGCAATTACAGGGGGAAAAATCTCAATGAATGAATAACCCCCCCCTTGCCCCCAATTATAACAAAGCAACTGAAGCTAATTACTGGTATTATTATCTACAATGTCTGTGTATGAGAAAGGATAGAGACTGTGTATGTGGGAGAAAGAAAATGAAAAAAGAAGAGAGATGCCCTGTCTAAAACATAATGACATGATTTGACTCCATTTCCATAAGTACATACTTTACTGTTCTAAATATGCATTTAAAATAACTTCCTGTTTGGTCTCCTAGACATCAAACAGCGACTGCTTTACAGCCTTTTGGCATTAGTCTGTATATCTCTCAATATTTATGTTGATATATACTAAGATTAGGATTCTTTAGACACACACACATATACATATATGGGTTTGCATATATATATATATATTGCTGTAAAATTACAAATTGCATCCAAAATTAATGTTTTTATTTACGCATTATATGTATGTGTACTGTTTATTTATTATGCATATATAAATACACAGTATATATAATTTCTTTTTACATGTATATACATTTATATATTTATTTTCTTATGTTATATATAAGTAGATGTAATATTAGTGCTGTCAAACGATTATTCATATGCCAAATAAACGTTTTTACCGTAAATATATGAAAATATTGTTGATTAGTAATATGCATTGCTAAGAACTTCATTTGGACAACTTTAAAGATGACTGTCTAAATATTTAGATATTTTTTTCACCCCCAGATTCCACATTTTCAAATAGTTGCATCTCAGCCAAATGACGTATGGCTCGACTTGAACTTCACGACTGGTTTTGTGGTCCAGAGTCACACGCAGCAATGCATTTTTGCAATTTTTTATGTAAATAATGTGCAAACGAATGACGAAAATGCGAACGCTTGCCCCCAACCCCCGACACTTGACGGCTGTTCAACAGCACGAAGGTTTTCGGAAGGACAATTAACGGGGATGAAACCTGACGAATTTTTTAACAAACAAACAAACAGCGCTAGCAAGAGCCCCGGGCCAGCGTTCGGCGGAGGGCCTCCCACACCGGGGCTGTGGACCACGGGCATTCAATCACTCCGACAGCGACATCCCTTCGCCTTCACCGTCAGAGTGGCCCCTGTTGGGGGGGGGGCGGAGATATTTATGAGCGGCGCATTTGCACACACGCCCATGCGGCTGCCATCACGGTGATATACTGCACGCCGGACACAGAGATGGAGCCTTCCAGTTCATCTCCTTCTCATTTTCGGCCCCAGCCCAGACCCTTGGAAGTGCTCCTGTGAGCTTTATAGGACGGGTCTAATGCAGGCAGCAGACACGACTCACCGCCGGCTACCCATCATGCTGATCTGCTGCTCCTCGAGCACCTGGCCGCGCGTTTTACAATCGGCGTTTAATGGCGGTACGGAAACCTCGTTATTTAAACGCATCTCTCGCTTCCTTCGGGAAAGCGCGATTGTTTCTGGACAGATGCTGGGATTGGAGCGGCGTGGGTGTTTCATATACTCGCGGTGATTCACTGACCCGTCCTACAAAACTGGACGCAAACCGCTGAAAGACGGATGCGTCAAAACTACAGAGAAAAGTTCCTGTTGCTTGCTCTGTTCTCTTGAGGGAGTGTGGGAGCCTCGGCATCTGTTTATCATTTAGTAAATGATATTATTAAATATTATTTATATTGTATAAACAGTTTATATTATTTATACGATTTGTCATTTTTATTAATTTAATTATATATATATATATATATATATATATATATATATATATAATATTATACTTATTTATATTTATTAATTTATTGCTATATAATTAAGCAGTTTCATACAGATAGATAGATAGATAGTTAGTTAGTTATGGAACTAAATCTGCTACATATATAATTTAGGTATTTTATATAATTTAATTATATATTTTAGTAAATATTTAATATAATATATTATTATAAATATATATAATGAAAATGCAAATATTAAATATTGTCAAAAGGATACATTATATATATATATTTTTATTTATGTTATATATAAATGCAGATATTATATATATATATATATATATATATATATATATATATATATATATATATATATATATATAATGTGTGTGTGTGTTTACATTTATAACATTATAATTATTATTGTCACTGTTGTTCCTTAACACACACACACACATACATATATAAATGAAATATATAGTAAAATAAATATTGCAATTTTATAATAAAAATGATATATATTATATATAAAACAGATAGATATATAGGTTACAATCATTTAGGATGTTGCTTAATTTTATTTCGCAAGAAAAAAATATGATAAATACAATTGTTCCCATCCTGGATCAGATGGATACTACTTCACTACAGAGAAAAGTTCCCGTTGCAGCTTCTGCTCGTCTGGGGGAGTGCGGGAGCTTCGGCGCCTGTGTTTATAATTTTGTAAATAAAAAAGGAAATGAGCGAGAGAGCCATATTTGCGTCGTGGCGAGCGATGACTCTGAGAAATACACATCCGAAGGATTACAATAAATTTACCTGAAAGAAGGAGCGCCTTTCCACTTTTCTGCCTTTTTTCTGTCTCTCAGAGAAATAATAATTGCAAAGGAAGCCCTGCAAAGCCTCGTGGCAGATTAGGAAATGAATTGGAAATGGCTTCAAATTGTCGCTCTAAAGCAAAGAGGCTGCTTTGCACCACAAGGGGTTCCTTTCCTCGGGCGGGAGGAAGGATTAAAAGAAGCCATAAAAGAGCTCAGTAATGGCATCAGTAATGTTTCACTGCCATTAAAAAAATGGCTAAAAAACATCTGCTTTGCATTTTTCACTCCCTCGCTGCTCATTTGTCTTCTAAACTCTCAGTGTGCCCCCTCGTCTGAGGAATCTCACCTTTCTTTCTCAAGAAGCGCTCGATGTTAACCGTCAACATCCTCCTCCCACACTGAATTATGGATCTGAATCATCTGACCCAGCCCAGTGATTTAATGAGTGAACTGTTGTTAACTCAACCTGAAATATGATTTTGCGTCTCGCGGGGTCATTTCCTGACCACTTTTGTTTATCTTTTAGCTAAGCTAACCTTTTTTAGCTGTGTGACAGTACGCTCAGATTTCTGAAGATACTTGATCTTTAGTTTGCATGAATTTGGGTCCGAAACCCATGTTACGCTTCATTCAAAAGTTGGATGATATTTTTAAAAAAAGATGTCTCACCAAGGCTATCGAGCTTTTGATAGAAAATACAGTAATGCAGTGCTCTTAAATATATCTATTTTTAATATATGTATATTATATATTATTTTCTGTTCTCGTGCTCTAAATATGTAATGTTTTGTTAATTATTAATTCATGCATTTATCTGTAATACAAAATACTTTTACTGTCACTTTTGATCAGTTTAAAGCGTCATTGATGAAAAAAAATATTAATTTGTTTTAAAAACGAATGAAATTATTTAAAAAAATTATTTTAAAAAATTTAAACTGAACTGAATGGTAGTGTAAGGCATATATATATATATATATATATATATATATATATATATATATTTTTTTTTTTTTTTTTTTTATTTTTTTATTAATTATACATATACTTATGCACTCAGTTTAAACATAACCTTTGTGATTTTAGGGTTATGTATTTCAGACTTATATATATATATAAATACATATATATATATATATATATATATATATATATATATATATATATATATATATATATATAAATATAAATATATATAAACAATTACTGATATAACTAAACAAATTACTTATAAAAATGTATTTTTATGCTATTTAAAATCACATTCCAATGAATTGTTTTAAATGAACTCATTAGTTTAGCTTTGCGTCACCTGTGCTCGCAACAACAACAAAAAAAATCTGTTCTGTTTGTGTCGAAGACCAGCTGTAAGCTACTCTCGCAGCCTAAAACCTGTCGGCCGTCGCGTGAATGTCACCTCGGACCCTATTTTCACTAACGTCCTTCTTCCGCGGCGCTCGGTCAACGTGCCTTTATAAATGGGTCATATTCACGAGCGGGTCGCTTAATGGACTGCAGCGTTGGGTAAACACCTCTGTAGCTTTACAGTAACCGCCTGTGTGTGTGTATCCTCTGCTAAATCCGGGACCTGCAGTAATATCTTCCCCCACGAGCCCTTTAATAAACTATGGTCTTCTTCATTAGCCCGTTCCTGCTTTATGATTGATCGCTGCCAGTCAGCAGAGCCCGTTCCCAGCCCACAAGCCTTCAGCCGTGCAAGAAGAAGGAACTTTTTCAGTCGACGCCGATCACGGCGCTAAAGGGAAGTATTCACTGGCAGCCAAGAAGGGAGTGGTCCAAGGTTTTGTGGGATCAGAGCTGGATGGCATTGCAACAGTGATTCTTTTGTCCGCGTCTATTTAAAGGCAGACCCTGTATGTCGCGACCGTATAGGCCGGGCCCGTATGTTTTTGTGTGAGGGTTACCGACCCGATCCGGGACGGGTCTGACAGACAAGCCCAAAAACAAACACGGGGCTGAAAAGTCCAAACAGCGATTTATAACCGCACTTAATTGCGTAAAAAGCTGATAATAACGACAATGATACCCGAAAATGTCCAATTATCCTAATGTAACAAAAGCTTAGACTGTCATGACAGTTTATGAAAATATGCTGCGCATCAAGCTTTTATGCTGGAAATACCGGAGAGACGTAGCAATTTGCGACAACAACACTAAAAATAGATGATATAACGGCAATATTGTGCCACACCTATCGTGACTAATAACATTTGCAGGCCTTGACAATAAAAATGACCGGATGAGGTCGGTGTGAGTGAGGTTCAGAAGCGTTTGCCTTAATTGCTCAGATGTTAAAAAAAAAACAGTGCTGCAAATGAGCAACAAAGCCATCAAAGCGGTGGAAAATGTCACATGGTAAATGCTATTTATTTTTACTGTTATTTAATGCATTTACGCCACGTTTGATTTCATATTAACCGACTTCCTAATGAATTAATTTGGCTTATCGATTATTGCTAGTTAGTAACAATTGGAAAACATTGAATGCTTTGGTAATAAAATATCCATTTATTGTAAACAACCTAACCGATGCATTAGTTGCCATATTTATGAATCTCCGTTAAAGTTAGTAAAAATGCTATTACTGTTGTTCGCGTTAGATATTATAAACTGGCACTTTGATTTTTTTGTGCGTGTTTTTTGTGGTTAACTAAAACTAAAATCGGATATTGAAAGCATCACAAAAACCTACTAAAAATAAAATGAAATGAAATAAAAACAGCTAGTCACTAAAGAGCCAGTCGCCAAGGCAACATCCCTTATTATTTATTTTAACCAGATGTACTAAATAACATATAAATACACAACGAAATTACTACAAGACACTAAACGTAATTCGCCCGAAACAATTACAAAAATTATAATAATATTTCAACCGTAGCAAAATACCGCTGGTGTTAATAAATGTTGAAATCAACATTAAGTAAGATTATTTAATGCTTCGGGAGTATTTTCCACCCACGTTAACTAACATATAGTTTACTAACGATAAGTGTTTCCGTGGCAAATTCCACTGGTACGGAAATCTTAATGTTTAATAAAAATATACATCGCTCCCGACACCTCATTTAAAAATACGCTGCTAAACAACACCCGCACCAGCCGTTTCTGCCTCAGGGCCAGCGAAAATGTCAGCAGGGCATGTAAAAACGCAAGCCGCCAGCCGGACCCTTATTGCCGAGACCTGCGTTTAACGCAATTCATCAAGCTCCGCGAGCAGAAAGCGGGTTATGCGATCCTACAAAGCCCTAGCCTTACTTGACAGCAGGGATAGAGAGAGAAACGGAGGTACAAAAAGGGCAAGGTGCCGAATGATGTTCGGCTAGAGTAATAAAGTCAGTAATATCACTATCTCGCCCTCCTCTCCCAAGGATTGCCATAAACCTATTTCGAAAATTGCACCCATATATTTGCGCGAGACAGTTAGCTCATCCCGGTGACAGTGCAAACTTTTAGGGTGAATTATGCCGGTGTCATTCAGAGGCGTTTATCAAAACGGGTCAATTACTCACGGGGGCCTGCCGAATCCGCACCGAACGCACCTCATTACGGACTTAATCATTATAGCATGTAAACATACGGGCTCAAATGCCCATAAAAACAAATACGCGCTTAGCATCTGTATTCAAAGACGAGCGTCGGGCTGTAATTTCAGCAGGCAAACAAACAAGCGGGCGCACATGCGTGAAACCCAGCCGCCCACATAAACACACGACATTTAGGGTCATGTGTGCGCGTCTGACTGCATCTTTTATGCGGGCCGTCCGTCTCCGTACGCAGAGAAACTTTCATATGACTGTCTTTCATGAATAATGATCAATGTGGGCTGTTTGCAAACCGCAGTATCTGTCTGTTCAATGCGCCTGTGGGCGGTAGAACATTCCTAGCACTCATGATCTGAGCCTTAGGTGACTTTATCCGAGTGTGTGTGTGTGTGTGTGTGTGTGTGTGTGTGTGCGCGTTTGATGTCGAACGCAGCCGAAAGATTTACAGAGTCTAATGTACACGCACACTTACTACATCTCACCGGCAGACCTTTTTTTTCGAGAGAGAGTCTGCATTCTCCGAACGCCAAAGGTTTAATGGCGGGATTAATCTTAACTGGTAAGTAGCAGCCATTTGAGACTTAGCTTTTAAATAGAATACGGGATCACGAAAAACAGGCCAGTAATTACAGAGTTAAGTCATCTGACTTCTTTTTTATTACCGTCAATTTCCTCCCCCCTGGAAGAACAAAAAGCTACACCCACCGGCGTAATCATGGGGTTTGATTCTCGTGTGTGCGGCTAATGTAACGATATCATCCCGTCCGACAATGGCGCGGCTCGTCACCTCTTTGTTTGAGATGACAGACACCAGAAAAGCACACATCAAAGACGGATCCGTCACAAAAATCTACATAGCAATAGCACATTACATTACCGACACGTACGTCGCTCCTCTTTAAAGCAGCTAGTGAAAGAAACGTTAGAAATATATATGCCGTGTAAACGACTAAACCGTGAGGTAACTTCAAATAGCTTGGTGTTTTGGACTCTTTACATAATACGAAAATATTTTAACGTTTAGGGATGACCTTGTAGAATTCGTTTTTTTCAACGTTTAGCTTTCGCTTGCGCTTTTTTGCTGTAGCAGTTGTTTACGTGTCGCAAACAAAACAGACATTTGCTCAATTTCACAAATATGCATTTCGAAAAACCACTTTTATCTTCTGATCAGTGAGATTATGGAATTAAACGTTTTTTTTTTTAATTAAGCGCTTTTTCTTATTTCCCTTCGACAATAAAAATCAGGTTGCATGAAAATACTTTTAAATTGAGATAACTGGGAAAGTGAACATTTAACCTTTTGTTTTTCGCGATGTGATTCATGCATTTAATCCATTTCACAACAATATTTGTTGAGAAAATGACTTTTAGCTTCTGATCAATGAGTTTATGGCGTAAACAACATTTAAGCGTTTAACAATTTTTAGTGCTTTTTCTTGCGTCGCTACGGAAATTTGAACTTTATTTATGGATTTATTTATTTCTATAGCTTTTGTTCTATGCTACGATAAAAATCTGAGTGGCATAACAAAAAAAAACAATAAAAATCAGGTTGCATAAAAAAAAGTTTAAAATACTTTTAAATTAAGATGACTTGGAAAGTGAACATTTAACCTTTTGTTTTTCGCAATATGATTCGTTTTTCTTGTTTTAAACTATGCATTTAATCCATTTCACAACAATATTTGTTTAGAAAATGACTTTTAGCTTCTGATCAATGAGATTATGGCGTAAACAACATTTAATTGCTTTTAATTAACAATTTAATGCTTTTTCTTGCGTCGCTACGGAAATTCGACCTTTATTTATGCATTTATTTACTCCCATAGCTATTGTTCTATGCTACGATAAAAATCTGAGTGGCATAACAAAATTTTTTTTTATTCATTTACTCTATTTCAACGTTTGTTGACTAAATGACATTCATATCTTAAGCTCAATGCGATTATGGCATAAATTTACGGGTTAAGTTAACAATAAAATGCAATTGAATGTTCATTTTGCAGCAATGTTTATACAATTTTTTCTACAGTAAAAATTTTAGTCGTCTTACGTATTTGTGCTTTTTCATAGCTTTTTGTGTCAAACGAACTACAATTTTAATGCATTTACTTTATTCGTACAAACAGAGTAATATGACATAACCGGTTTGTGAGTGTACGTTTAATAATGCTAAAGTTAACTGTTGATTTTCATTTCGAAAATGCATTAGAGTAACAAAAATTGCAATAATCAAAATTTTGCTACTTTTTGTGTTTGCTAAAGCATTTTAATTTGTACTATATTCATGATCCATTTTGATTTTTTTTGGCCAGTCTCGTATTTATTGCATTTTACGGCTCCGTTTGTTTAGAAATGCACATTACCATTCTGATATATTGCACGCAAACAGTTCAGCTTTTGGTGTCGCGGCTTTCATAACACATTCGGTGCTTTTTCTTTGTTTCAATCAACAAGCCGGCCGTAATTTATGTTCTTATTTCGTCTCGCAGGCAAAAAATGCACGTGAGTTTGAACGAAGGCACGGCGGGTAAACAAAGGATTGCGCGAACGCTGGCGCCGTGATCTCTCAAATAGGTATTTGACCCAGGCTGTGTACACTATCATACTAATCCAATGCAATTACAGTGTGTTGTCACGCAGGGCGGCAGGCGGGAGGACCGGTGGGGGGAAGAAAGAGAAGCCAGCTTTCTTTCTTCATTGGGCCTAAATCAGTACAGGAAATGAATATGGATGGCCTGAGGCGAGAGGGGAAGGAAATTCAGAGGCTGATGAGGTCCCTGATGGAGGGATCTGGACACCGTGTGCTACCTCAGCCACATGCAGGAGAAAACACAAAGAAACCTGGCTAAAAACGAGGCCCGTGCAGCGACAGATGCGAGGAGATCTTCGTATATGCTGTTCGTTTGATGGATATCGTGTAATTAATTCGATTAAACACGCGAACGTATCCTCTCGAAGACGAGTGCGGTTAACTGCCCCCTCGCAAGCGGCGGGCGCGCGCTCGCGCAGACGCGTTCTGAAGTGGGGAACATCTGTCAAGAGCCGCTAAGATGGCAGTGTTTCAGCGCGGGGGTATCGAGCAGGTGCGGCGGCGGCGGCGGCGCCACGTGTGCGGCGACAGACACATTCGTCTCCGTGATTGATCAGCTCGCGCAAAATAGACAGGAAGCAATGAGACCTGAATCAGGGCTTCGGGAAGCTCCCGTGGGCCTTTGCAAAACAGGGCCACGGGGGCCAGCGGAGGGTCAAACGTTACACAAGCTCTCCGAGAACAATCTGCAGTGAATCAAAGCCGTGCAGAGATCAACGGCAGGATTTAGTGTTTAATAAAGTCGCTGGGTACAGCTAATTGCTGCATAAAATCTGATACTATAATGGATGGTTCCAAACGATCGACTAATGAAACTGACATGTTCCCGTTGATATATATATAATATATATGGTTTAAATATATATATATATATCATTTATGTACCTGTATTTATAAATATGACGAATAAACATAATGTATATTATATTTTAAGTGTTTTTTTTGTCGATCATTTGAATTAGAAAAAAAAATGAAATTCTTGAGAAATGTTGAATTTCTTAATTGACATAAAAGGCGAAAAAAATAAAGAACGCTTGAAAATTTAAAAAAACTAAATTAAATTAATTAACTGAAATAAGTTCAAGTGTTAAAATTCAGCAATAAAGTATAATAATAAAGTAAAATAAAGAAAATATTTAAATGAAGCCGAAATTAAGCTATAAATTAAACAATGACAAAGATATAAGAAAAGTTACAAAACATAAAAATGCACAAAAATTTAAATGAAAACTGAAAATTAAAATAAGTTTTATTACATAATTTTAGTACTTCAACTAGAACATATATATATATATATATATATATATATATATATATATGTTCTAGTTGAAGTACTAAAATTGTTCACACTTAAAATAAAAATATAAATGTAATAAAATAATGAATAAAGCTATTCAAAAATTACAGATGACAGACATATGAATTATTATGAAAAATTACTAAAATAAAAAGTAAAATTAAACTGAAACTGAAAATATTAAAATAAAATATCAATAGTGAAAATAGTGCAGTATTGTAAAGTATAGTAATGTTCTTAAAGTTTTTATAGGGATACGCATCAGTAATTAACTAATTGGGTACTCCTTTTACAATAACTACTACTTTATTAAAAATTAGCAATAGGATACAAAGAAATATGTAAGCTACATCCTGAATATCTAAATTAAAGCTCTAAACGAGTGCAAACATTTTCATTCCTTACTTGATTCGGTCACCTTTTGTTGTTAATTACTTGCGCTTCGCACGTGTTACGTGCGCGTGAACATCTGCAACGTTATAAAAATCCTTTGAAAACTCAATTAATCAGACCCCCCCCCCCGCTCCGGTTACATCAGCTTCAAGCCTCAGACAGGAAATGGATGTAGTATAAGTAGACCACGGAGGCGACGTCATCCCCGTGCCATCTGCTAGCAGGTTGGCACGCGGCTGTGTGTATCTGTACAATCACCAGGAAGTCCCTCTCTAAAATAGCCCACATTTCTGCCGTTCTCCGGCGCGCGCCAGCTCACGGGAGCGTGGCGCTCGAGCAGGCAGAAACATTTCCACCGACTATGTAAAATAAAATCACACGCGATCAAAGAAGAGCTCTCGGCTACAGTGTGCGCGGGACTGGCGCTGGACTGGACGGTAATGCGTTCAGATGGGCCTGGTGTTACACATCTAGAGGCGTCTGACCTCTACACCCGCCTGCTGGGTGCTGTTGACCAATGAGACGGGAGGATCGCAGTCAACAAGGCCTAAGGACGCCGTATCAAAGTCAAGGAGGTGTCGGGATTCGTGTTTTAGCCCTTTTGCTGTGACCACGCAGAAATTCAGCGTCTGCATTCGCGTGGTCAGAACAAAAAAACTAAAACAACTGAAATGGATAAGAAGAATTTACAAAAGCAAACGCGAACAACTTCAAACGTCTGAAAAGATAGGTTTCGTTCAATCTGAGGATTTAAAAGAAAGTAGAGAATCTAAGTGTCTGTAGTGAAGGGATAGATCAAATATGGCACAGTTTAACAGTTCAGTGAGAGAACGATAAAACAACAGATAGATGGAACATGATCTTTACTTAATATTCTCATTATTTTTTGCGCGAAAGAAAAATCCATAAATATGACCCATACAGGGTTTTTTTGGCTATTGATACAAATATCTGTTCTACTTTTGTGCTCCAGGGTCACATATACACTAAACAGGATAGATAGATAGATAGATAGATAGATAGATAGATAGATAGATAGATAGATAGATAGATAGATAGATAGATAGATAGATAGATAGATAGATAGATAGATAGATAGATAGATAGATAGATAGATAGATAGATAGATAGATAGATAGATAGATAGATAGATAGATAGATAGATAGATAGATAGATAGATTAAAGATAGATAATAGATAGATAGATAGATAGATAGATAGATAGAATTAAAAAACAACAGATAGATAGATAGATAGATAGATAGATAGATAGATAGATAGATAGATAGATAGAATTAAAAAACAATGGATAGATATAGATAGATCGATAGATAGATAGATAGATAGAATTAAAAAACAACAGATAGATAGATAGATAGATAGATAGATAGATAGATAAATAGAATTAAAAAACAATAGATAGATAGATAGATAGATAGATAGATAGATAGATAGATAGAATTAAAAAACAATGGATAGATAGATAGATAGATCGATAGATAGATAGATAGATAGATAGAATTAAAAAAAAAACAACAGATAGATAGATAGATAGATAGATAGAATTAGAAATAAATAGATAGATAGATAGATAGATAGATAGATAGATAGATAGATAGATAGAATTAAAAAACAACAGATAGATAGATAGATAGATAGATAGATAGATAGATAGATAGATAAATAGAATTAAAAAACAATAGATAGATAGATAGATAGATAGATAGATAGATAGATAGATAGATAGATAGATAGATAGATAAATAGAATTAAAAAACAATAGATAGATAGATAGATAGATAGACAGATAGATAACAATTTAATGATAAAGTGAGAGAACAAAAGATAGATAGAATGACTGATAGACAGAAAGAACGATAGAAAGAACAAAGATAGAGAACAATTTAATGATAAAATGAGAGAATAGAAGAATGACAGAAAAAAGAAAGATAGATAGAATGAAAGAACGATATAATGATAGAAAGGAAGAAAGAAAGAAAGAAAGATAACAATTTACAAATAAAATGACATAGCAGTCACCTAGCAACCACGCCGGACACCCTAGCAACCACAAACCGACACACTACAAAAGTTTGGGGATGTGAAGATCCACTGAAACTGAAGAAGAAATTAAAACAAACTTAAAGTGTCAGCGTCATGACGAATGGGAGCAATTTCAACCAAAAGACTATCGAGCTTCCCATTCAGACACTCCAATAAATTTCCAAAACGCACGACGAAAAAAAATTCCCAAATCATAAATCACGACTAACAAATTACACGCCTACAGTAAGAGAGGAGCGACGGCTGAAAACAAAAAATAAAAAAACCCAACAGAAGTGTGCGTGCGGAGAGCAGAGGCGGGCTCCGGAGGGTCCGGGGCCGGCGTTCCTCTCACTGTGATCTGCAACGAGATCCGCCGGCTCCTAATGACTCCCTCTGGCAGCGTAATGGCAGGTATTAGAGCGCTTCTCCCAGCGAGGACCTCAGCCACACATGGATCCACTCAAGCAGAGCCAGCCACTGACGGACTAACTACAGGCCTCCACGGTGGCCATCCTGGCTCTCGGTGAGGCAGCTGCACATCTTTAAACAGCGCGCCTCGGAGGGGAAAGTCGAGCGAGCGACCGAAGGACAGGGAGACAGATGCGAGAGACCTCTCCAGACGCCGAGGTGAACCGCCGCCGGAGAAGGATTCTGGGAATCCGGGGAGGAGCCGAGGGATGGATCCGCATCCGGTCGTAATTGCGATCGAATTCACTGCTAGCAGTAATAACGTCTGAAATATGTCGGGGCCGATTTGAGGTTTAAGGGCTTTTTAAACATTTCGAGTCGGTGTGAAGTGGCTCTCGGGACGCTTTTTTACTGCAAAATGTTTCCAGTAAAAATAGAATGTTTTTCGAAGAAAATAAATGTTTGGAAAATACAACAATATTATTGGTTCATATTTTTTCGACCTTCTCTATGTCAGAAAATGAATGTCATTTTAGAGGCAACTGAAACTAATATGATTACAAAAATATTTTAATACTTAAAGTCCAGATTAAAGTTTTTACTAAGGCTAATTGGATCAGGTTTATTTATTTATATATATATATATATATATATATATATATATATATATATATATATCTAATATTTATCAATTTATTATAATTAATAATTATTATTATTATAGTACAATATTAAATAGTAAAATTATATATATATATATATATATATATATATATACACATACATATAATACTATTTATCAATTTATTATAATTAATAATTATTATTATAGCACAATATTAAATAGTAAAAATTATATATATATATATATATATATATATATATATATATATATATATAAATATAAAATGTATTATTTATCCATTTATTATAATTAATAATTATTATTATAGTACAATATTAAATATTAAAAATGTCATCATCATTCACCCAACTAAAATTAAATATTATAATATTGTATATTACATAATAATAATAATAAAAATAATAATAATACACACTATCCCAAAATAAGAAAAATTAAAACCATAATAATAATTGACTATAATTATTATTATTTAAAACAATCCCACTCCAAACCCATTTCATTTCAAGACTACAAATTGTAGTATATAAATCCCATTTAGGCGGGTTTAAAACAGGCTAAATAAAAAAAAATGTTATTTAGTCCAAACTAAAGCACGAACTTAAAAAGCAAGTCGTCCGCTCGTGCTCAACCCCGACAATCTCGTAACCGGAAACGCCAACATTTCCACGCAGGCATAAAAACAAGCAAATCACAGGATGCACAAACCACCCGTGAGTCAAAACACGAGTCAAAATCGCGGCGAATCAAAGAAAACAGAGTTCAGAGCTGGGACGTCAAGGTCTGCATCCCGCCACGTCCAGCGAGCGACTTCACGCTACACCCACAGAGAGGTTACTGGAAGCTTCTCGCGATGACTCAAGACCCAGCGCTCAGGAAGGCCTGGCATCATGTTTTGTTTCAGACAGATGCAGTTGGCCCACAGTGAGGCATGCGTCTTCCTGTACAAAGGCTCCACTGTGTGCTATCAATCATGTGAAGCCGGCACCAAGCTATAAATCCCTTCTTTGAGGAAATCCCCCCTTTCAGATTTGCAAAATGGTGAGGGGTGCAAAAAGTTGCAGGAATGCGCGTATCGACAGATGCCAGCAGATGCGGCGTTCGGTCGCCGCGTAAACTTTTACGGGAGAATCTGAATGTTAGCATTAGCTGTTTGCGCGCGATTCGCTCGTGCCAAAGGGGAAGTGCGCCCGTAATGTCAACAACACGGGGCATTTGGAGGGCCGTGTTAGGATTCATTAGGACCCGAGTGGAATTTTTAAACTTTAAAACACGGGCTAGGTTTAAAGGGACGGGCGTTATCGTTATTTATTCACCTTCGCTGTTCCAGAACCACGGGAGAAACACTCAGCCTCTGCGCGGCTCCTTTTGATACGTATGAATTAGTTTTAGTAGTCTGTCAAGGAGATAAAATTCGATTATTAAAAGTCGATTATTATTACTGTCAGCTCGCCACAGACTCAGCTAACAGAAATATGATCTAGTAACGTGTTGCTAATGTTACCATTAAGTTATTTAACTTTATTTCAAAAAGTTCTCGTCGATTTTTAAATGTTCTAAAATCGAACCCTCCATTTTAACAGTTTGCAAATATTTTGAAAAATTGTTAAAAGTAATTTTTAGTTAATATATGCATATATATATATATATATATATATATATATATATATATATATATATATATATTATACAATTATTATTACATTAATATTTAGAATAAAATTTATTTTAATTTTCAGTTTTCATTTAAATGTTTGTCTATTTTTTGTGTTTTATTTATAGCTTAATTTTGGCTTTATTTAAATATTTTTATTATTTTATCTATATTTTTATAATTTTTTACAACTCAAATGATTTTTTTTTCCGTTCAGGGAAAACTTTTCAACATTTAAAAAAACAAAAAAGCCAACTAAAACATTTTACAAAAAAAAAAAAAAAAAAATTTCTATGAAAAGTTTATAAATAACATTTTCGTCCTAACATTTTGAGAACATTATCAACGACCAGATAACGTCGACTAAATGTTTTATTCACATTAACGGAAGAATGTTACTCTAAAACGATCTTACGTTTAAAATTAAATTAAATGACGCATTTTAGTCTCTTCCTCTAAAAATGATCATAAAGCGTAAAGAGTTTTTGGAGATCGACAGACATTGCTGACACGAAATGGCGTCGTGTGGAAAAGCGGCGTGTGACGATTTCTCAAAAGTTCTCCTTTTGCCACTGCTGAAAAATAAAAAACAATACAGAAGAGGAGAGAAAATATAAAAAAATGCATTTTTTGGAGTGAGCTATTCCTTTAAATGTAAAAAAAGGTGTGAATTGCAGAAAAGTTCACGTCGATTAACATGTCTGCAGAGAGCGAAGGAACTGTGAGCCTCAGCAAGTTTCTAATCGCATGAAGTTCAACTTTCTGTTTGACTTGAAGTCTTGTAAAATAAGATAAAAGGGGCTCCATCACACTCATTCCTCTCGAAAATGATCGAGGCTTTCACAAAGTTGGAAAATGTTTCAAGAGGGCACGGCAATTAATAGGAGAAATTACATTTGCCGGGATCTTTAGCGGGGAGAGTTCTTCTTCACAGCGGAGTGTAATGCTGCATAATTTCGCTGGTTTGCTCACATTTATTTTCTTTTGCTAAATTGCAATATTAGTCATACACTCATTATAGGGGCCATCAGTTCTTGGCAAATTCCTATTGCCGTTCATTTCCAGCAGAGACGATGCGGGATGTGTATTTTTTTTTCAGGCTCATGTCAAGTATTGAATCTTTTGTCACCGTGTCGCTGAACCGTTTGTCATTATCTAACCGACAAGGCCTGTGCATTTGCACACGTACCTGGTTATTTGCTCCCCAAAAATATAGATGACATTTCTTTCTATAAATGCAGCTGTAATTGCTGGATGTGTGGTGAAATACCATTCGCCAGCTACAGAAAGTATATTGTATATAATATTATATTCAGGGCTACACGTACATTTTTCAGCCTGGTTTGATCCTCACACTGTACATAGCGTGAACCATTATTAATAATGTTATTACAATTTATTTAGTTAGGGTTTTTTGAGACAAAACAATAAAGTGTTATAATATTTTATAAAAAAATTAAATAGTATAAAAAAATATATATATATATTTATATATATATATTTTATACTATTTAATTTTTTATAATATATATATATATATTTTTTATTTATTTATTTATTTTTAATGCTATTTAATAATAATAATGCCCATTAATAATCATGTTATTGCACTTTAGACAAAAACGTGTCATAATATTTACTATTAAATAGTATTAAACAAAATATATATCTATATATATATATATTTAGATAGATATTATTTTTAATGTATTAATTGTATGCATTTTTACTTCTATTTAAAATAAATGCTGTTCTCTTGAACGTCCTATTTAAGAATTCTTAAAAAATATATAAAAAATATTGTGTAATATTTTTTTAAATGTTAAGCAACACAACTGTTTTCAACATTAAAGTTTTTTACGATTTCTGAAGGATCATGTGACACTGAAGACCGAAGGAACTCGGCCTTTTATTGCATAAATAAATTACGCAATGAAATATATTCGTATATATAACAATTCTATTAAATTGTAAAAATGAGTTTACCGTTTTTACTGTGTTTTGATTAAACAAATGCAGCTTTGGTGAGCACCATTTTTTTTTAATGGTGGTATAATCTGAAAACGTTGATGTTTTATCCCATCGCGCCGCATTTAAAAACGAACCATGAGCAAAAAAAAGAAATATATAATAAAAATCCACACACTGCTGCACCAGCACAACGCCTCCAACCATTAATATGTTCATCCGGTTCTCTTAATCAAGTTGTAAGTACAACTGAATTATTCTATATCCTGCAAGGACACCTAAGCTGTCAGTGCTGTTTAATGAGTTTCAATTAAGCTGTTAGTTTCAGAAGAACGGCGCGGCTCGTGCGGGCGTCTACTCGGAGCTCTGCAAGGACACAAACAAGACATTTTATTACAGCAGGCTCTCTCCATCAAAACCAGGCCGTCGTGGCGATCCGTATCGTCATCGTTACGATGTGGGACGCACACGTGTGAGCCATCCGGGCATCAAAGCCGCGTTTTAGTCTCAAAACATCTGCTTGGCAAAACCAAAAAAAAAAAAGGTTGGGAGCCCACGGCGGTTTAAGACGCTGGCTACAATTAAGCAGCCAAAATCCTGTCCTTCTGCGATTAAAGAGCGAGAAACAAGCACCCAGCGCTTGGAGAAATTCACTTAACCGTTGTTATTTGCCACGTTCACTAAAGAGCACAAATATGTAAATGATTCGCTCTGAAATACTCTAAAACATGCAAAAATATGCAAACGATCTACTCTGAAATGGTCCTCCAACGTAAGTATGAATAACAATCGTGTTTGCATATCGCATCGCGCTCACGCTCTCCTGATCTCTGTCTACAAAAACTTCCCGATTCGTACGAGCCTCCCGCCCGCCGCCGCCGCCGCTGACCTCCAGGTAGAAAATGGACTGAAAGGCCAAGCCAGGACTCGGGAATATCGAGTTGATTCATCAAATTAGTTCCCGTGTAATTGCGCGGCGTGACGCGCCGTGAAACTTGTCAGCTATAAAGCTGTCGGGAAGCCATCGACGGCCATGTTAAAAAAAAAAGGCCTGAGGTTTACGACTCGCCGCCGTTTGGACACTCGCCAGAGAAGTAGCGAAGAGACGGACGCCTTTAAGATTTCGAACGGGTGCGCTCTTATCTGCAGCTATCCATTTATTGCGTGCATTAATCAATTTGATTTCCACAGATGCTTTAATTAAATATTCCTTTCAAACGCCTCTTAGTCAAGGCTAAGGTTTAATAATAATGCCGAAATTAAAATTTGATATAGTGCTTGTGAAAATAAGATGACACATAGTTGGTAAATATGAAAAATACATCCAATTAGAGATCATTTTGCGAGGCTGTTATTTGTGGCTATAAAATCCGGCAAAAAACAAACAAAAAAAAAACGTAATTACACATGTCTATGAAATATATATATAGCCTTAAAACATCTGTAGCGAGGGTTTGGTGGAAAAAAGCATGTAAAAAATAATTAATGATAATAATAAAATAAATGCTAAAACCTATATATATATATATATATATATACACTTTAGGATATGTTACACACTTAATATTTTCCTGTAGACCCTTAGGCCCTATAATAAACCCGATCTTGTGAAAGTTTTCCTTTCTAATTGGTACAGATTGTGCCATTAGCAAAATATTGTCATAGCTCCTGCCCCATAGACGGTAGCGGGCCGGGGTTAATTTGCATAATAAATCTTAATTGAGACTCATTAAGCACTTGATTGGAAGCAAATCAGGTACACAGTGGACAATTTTTAGATTAATGAAGTTTCTGTCTGTTTTAAGGTACAGCTTTCTCCCGAACCGTAGGGAGGCCCGGCGAAGAAACGAGGATTCTCACAGGAATACGAGCGACGAGAGGTCGAGATACAGACACGTCTCACGAGACAAGAAATAACGTAATCAAACATGGTTAGACAGGCTTGGTGCACAGATCAACAAATGCGCTGAGCGTGTTTGTGTGTGATATTATCTGCGACAATGGCAACTATTTATGGATATATTTTGATTATTTATTTAGTCTAATAAAATCAAACCAAAATAAATATTTTACGTATATATATATATATATATATATATATATATATATATATATATATATATATTATATTATATTTAGAATTTTTTTTTCAAATAAATGTACGTTTAAAAATACCTATTATTATTATTATTATTGATGCAAAAATATATAAAGATATTTTTAAAACTGCACTGTTATTTTCATTCACCAGCTGCTTAAAAATCAAACAAAAAAGGCCTTGAACGGCATTGTTGATAAATAAATAATAAATAATATTATATAATTGTATTTATATAACAAAAAATAAATCAAATGTATATGTTAAATATTGACCAAAAATTAGATAATAATTAATAGTGTATCGTTTTATTTATATAACTAATTCAATACATAAAATATGTATTTAAAAGCTCATGAATTAGAAAACTAAGCAGATTATTTCATGCTATACAACTAATTTAAAAAGTAAGATTTATATTTAAAATTGACCGAAAACAGATTTGGGAGCTAACACATGGGTATCTAACGTATCTGTGTTTTTCAGTCAAGCGGCAATTGTCTATTATTATAATATCAGCCTGGCGATATATATATATATATATATATATATATATATGTTTTTAAAACCAGCCATGTTTATGTGTCTGCAAACAACAAAAACAAAGAGAGAAACTTCTTTTTGTTTTGAGTATCTATACAGAGCATCTTGTGTAATAAGTAATGGGTACACCGTGTCTGTCTGGTTCCCTTGTGATCACAACATCTTTAAAAACAGAATAAAGCTTTGTGTTCATATCAACAGGATCCTATCGCGGAGGAGAGGGGTAAATATGACGGCGAGATGTGAAACCCGATCCCGAGCCGCGGTTCTCAGCCCGGACGCAGCACCCTGTCTGAAATCCATCTGGACACGGTAACACGAGCCCACACTGATTGTTTTGAGCAAGTTTGAGAGCATATGGCGAGCCGGCAATCGCCCCCAAATAAGCCCATTCACAGCCATTGAGGAAGCAAGAGACGTTTTCCCGAAACGGTCAGGTGCGTTCGGCGTCTACGCAGCGACACCATCGAAATTCCTGCCGGTAATCAAATACGGCGCGGCACAAAAGGCGTTTTGTGTTTGTCGTCGGGCCTTCCCCACCGCCCCCTTGTCTGACTTTCACTCGAGAAATTGACACAGATCAACTCTCCCTTTCCCCCTCGACCTCAATCTCCCAGACGCGCTATATTCGCGGGGTACAAAATGCCATTTTGTAATTTCTTTTATACTCGGATGTCTGGCAGGAGTAATGAGTTTTAGCCCGAGAGCAATAAAGTCTCTCCGTAACCTCATCATTGTTGTGTTTAATGAAGAAAAAAAGCGATGGAAATGGCTTTTTTTGTGTGTGTGTGTGTGTGTGCGCGTGTTCGCCCGAGATGATCGCGTAAAAAACATTATCCTCCTCGATC